>NW_008594438.1:0-27100 GCF_000691845.1 Merops nubicus | reverse complement strand
AAAGAGGTGCGTGAATAATGAATAATATCTATAAGCAGTAGGCAAGCGGCCTTTCCTATTTTCTCAGGCTAATAGCAGAAGACCTTGAGAACTTGACCTACTGATGAATAAGGCATAAATCTGCTAAGCAGCTATGAATATATGCAATATAGTGCCTTTTAAGGACTTGGGAAATTCTTTTCATTGTTCTGACCTCAAGAGTATTCTTATCTCCTGGCAATGAAACATAGTTCAGACTGTTGTCTTGTTTTTTGAACATTAAAGAGCTTCTATGATGAATCAGGAAAGACTTGGACAGCATAGATTTTTCCTAAGCTAAAATATGTATCAAACTCTTGGCTATTCATGTAAGACTCATAAATGATGGAGGCTCCATGTTTTCTGAAAGCTTTGAGAAATGTAATGGCTTGAAGAACTCCACATATAGTCTACTAAGGCTTCTAATTACTAAAAGGAAAAGCTCTTTCTCACAGTCAACAACCCTAACTATGATTTCTAAAGCAGTATCAACAAAAAGTGTTGTAAAGCATTATCACTATTCAAAGACTTATTAATGTAGATTTTGAGGTGACTAGTAGCTTCACCTCCTTTGTTTAGATAGATGCCATAGGAAAAGTGCATCTAACAGAACAGTGGGTGTTTTGATCAGATCCCTTCTACAAATGTTCCATGATTTCATTTTTTGAGACAGGAGATTATAACACTATTGGATCTGCTGGCATGACTAAAGTCGATACAGATAGTGAGGTATGTCCCGGAAATCAGAGTAAAAGCTTTCTTATTGCTGATATGTAGCTTATACCTCTAGTGAGTCTTTCCTCCACTTTACCATGCAGCCATCCCCTTGGTTGGCACATAGTCTTCTTTTCCCACAAAACAGGGTTGTCTTTGAGCCACTGAATATCCTAATTTTTCTGCCTTTCTTGTGATTATGGGATAGGAAAAAAACAATACAGGCTGTTGTGCCTTTGTACCCACTGACACACTGCTCCCACTTAAAAAGCATATGTGGCACAGGCTTGGGAGGACAGTTAAAACTCCTACCTGCAGTTTAAGAATCCTACTAAAAGGAGAAAAGTTATTATTAGAAGTGAAAGTATCAGACAATCTAAACAACTTTTTAGCAACCCGTTGATTCTTAATATTCTTTTTCCAACACTGGAAATAAAACAAACACATTCTGAATTGCTTTTGTTATTGTCCTAGTGTCCTGATAGTTAGATGCCACTCAATTTCATATTGAACACCACCTTCCCTAGGGGTGTTGCTTGCACAAACATTAGAATAGCAAACTGAAGTAAAAATGTGGGGTTTAATACCTATGCTAAACATCGAATGACATTTTCATTTGGGTACTGATCAGGGGCTTTTACCAAGAACAAGATAGCAAGATGGGGGGGCCATATTTCAATACAGCCTTTAGGGAGGGAAGTAACCCTATGCTATTCCAGTGTTTTTAGATACATCTGTGATATCTCTCAGCACCCTATATTTCAGGAAGTCAGCCTGTTTGTGAAGTTATTGTAAGGTAGCAATGGGCATAAGTAAAACACTGCTAATATAGCACTTGGCCAGAAGTAGCCTCCCCTGTAGGAGTTTGTTTATAAATTGCTTTGGTCCACTTGACAAGGTCAAATCCATTCTCTTAATGATGAATCTCATCTGTTCTGGTGCAGAAAGAAATGTTTTCTTTCACTTCTACGTGTGGTAAGAGCTCATTCATCTCTGTATGTTCTAAAGGGAAATCTAGCTACATCAGAGAGAGAAGGAGTATTCAGAGGGCAACTGATGGCCAGGAAGATATATTGAATTCACTTTCCTGGGACAGACATTCAAATGGTAACAAGTGATAGAAAACAGCTCTATATTTCAGCATGATGTGTGTTCTCTCTCTTATGATTAAACCCCCTGTGGGCCATCTGCATTTAATGGGTTAGAACTACTTTGTAGCTGCAGCTTTTTCCTTCCATGGCTCTTATTTATTTGAGAGGAGACTAGGCTGCACTCTTAAAAGTGCAGCATGTAGGAAACACTGCCAAAAGAATGAGATTGAAAAGGCAAATTTATGGGTTAGTGTTGTTTTAAGCATTTAGCAGTATAAATAGGAAGTGTAGATAAATGTGGACATATAAGTGACTCTCTGTTTATCTCAGTTACATTATTTGCCTAAATTCCAGAAAAGAATTGGCCCAATTAGTTTACATAAGCATTAATGCTCTGCCCCTGGACTAACAATTTAGCATATGTGTAGAACTGTTTTCAAACTAAAACTAATACTCCTCCTGAGAACAGGTCTTCCTAAAATAGAAAAAGTATTTCTCAGTTCATCCTTGTCTCTCAGATCCTTAAAAAAACAAACAAACAAAAATAAACAAATAAATAAATTAATTAATATAGAGATGAAACCAACCCCCAAAAAAACCAACCAAACACACACAAAAAAATCAGACACAGATATGGAAACTATTGTAGAAAATTAGACGTAAAACTAATTTAATAAAGTTCAGTGCTTTAAAATAGCAGAATGAATAGAACCTAACAAAAAAAAACATTCATCTAGACTAATTAATGTTGTTTCAGGACAATTTGATTTAGCATATAAATCAATATAAATAAAATAAATCAATATAATCAATATAAATCAAATAAATAAATGTATTTATTAGGGATCATATTCTGATCCCAAATGAAGTCACTGGCAAGATTCCCATTAACTTCACTTAGGATTTGATCATAGGAAGACTTTGGAATAGAGTTAAGGAATTTTCATCCCTCTGCCAACACTGAGTTTTCTGGCTCTAAATATTCAATAAACTCCCAGCCAATGAGTGTATTTTCCTCTTTTCACATTGTATATATTACTTAAACATTTGCTAAATAATACTCACTAACTCAGATGTGTATTCCAGACCTTTTTCTAAAAGCTTCCAAAATCATTCAGTATTTTATTTACTCAATGTGTTCAAGTGACATCTGATAGATTTTTCCATATGTAAATATTCATTTCATTATATATTAAAATGTTTATAAGGACTAATGAGAAAATCATTCTTCGTACTCTAGAAGTTGAGTTGTACCCTTAATACCACTTTGAAGAAAAATGCAATGAACTTTGTATCGTCATTTTTGCTGTTAAAGATCTCAGCTGGTTTCCATTTTTAAAAATTAAAACAAAATCGTTTGAGTAAATATACCTGAGTAAATAGTCTTATACAGATCCAGATACTTCTGTCTGTCTTTGAGGGCACTGTTTAACAAGCTTTCATTTAGTGAAAGCTTTCATTCACTGTTTAAGCTTTCATTTTAACTGTACACTTCTGTTTTCAGAAGAGCGAAAACGTTGTGAAAGTGTTAACTAAGACCTTATTGTACCTACAAGCAGTTGTCATTCCTCTCTATATCAATAAATTGCTCATTCATGGGGCAATTTTGGGTGCGGGTGTATAATCTTATGCAACTACTGAATCATAGCAGATGACTTGGCCCAGCTGTAATGGTAGTGGGATTACACTAAACTGAGGTTGGAATGTGCATATGGATATTCTCACAGGAATACAAGGCAGCATCAAGTATTTTTTAATTATTTTTAATAATTAAAGAATGCAGAGAATATCATTGCCTCAGATTCTGAGAGATGAAGTGGTCAGTTGTTAGGTTACAGAGGGCTGCTGCAGCTAGAGCGTGGAAAAGCACTCAAGTAACATCTAGTGAGCCATCAAGTTCTACTAGATAAACCAGTCAGAAAGAATTAATTTTGTCCTGATCTTATTACCTGCCAAATGATCTATTTCATGCTAACATTGTTGACCTTGATGAATATAGTTGCTTATACACTGATGGATTTGTTAGTCTCACCTATTGCTTATCCCTATGAGAATAATCACTATTATGAAGGTGAAGAGTATAAACTAAGATGAAGTTCTGACCTGTTGAGTGTGAGGCCTCACAACAGCACTTATTTTTTAAGAAGATAATGGATTTTGAAGACTCACTTTTTTGGGTGAGTTTTGTTTTGTTTTGTTTTGTTTTTTCTATATGTTGAAAAATCCATGACATCTCATGTGTGAAATGCATTTAAAGAAACAGGTTAGGAACTATGTAATTTTTATATCGTTATTTAAATAGAGCAAAAACAACTAACAGAAACAAGTAAGTATCTCAAATATATCTTATGTAAGAGTGTTGTGATATGTTCCTTCATTTGTAGGCCATAGATGTATCAGGTTTAATAAGTCAGTGTGGCAAATAAGAATGACTATGCTTCAGGAATTTGGTAGAGTCACTGATTCGACTGTCATTGTGTCTTCATGTTGCCTTAAAAATATGGGGAAAGAAAATCTGAAATTCATGATTAGAGAATGAAGAGCCTGCATGCTCATCCACAGAATTACTCTTCAATTTCCCAATATGCTTTTACTGGCAATGATAGTCATACACCTACCAGCCCTACCACTTTAAAACTTATTTTTGGGTTATTTATATTGCTTTTTAAACCTGTACTGTTCTTGCAAATAGAGATAGGAGAGCTGGCAGCAAAATAATTTCAGGTTCACAGGTCCTAGTGAGATTTGGGTGGGGAAATTTAGGTAAGAGAGGCAAGGATGAGACACCCTGGGTTTAGGTTTCCTCTTTACTAGAGTACTGCACCCTGATTCTCCTCATAGAAGTTTATGCTATCATTCCTAGCCACCATATGCCCCATACTCACTGCACACTCCCCTTGTTCCCACACCTCACATTCAGTGCTGACCCAGCCTACTGCTGATTTTACACAATTTAAATCTAAAATTTATTCTTTCAACTACCACAACTTTACATTCTAGATATTTACTTAATAAGTTTGCTTATTCCACCAATATTTCATATAATAATTCACCAGTGTACCATAGCTGTTTTGTGTTGCACTGGCAATAAAAAGCAGCTATAAACCTAAAATGGATATATACTTCAGCTTCTTTAGGCTAGTCAAAAGTGGTATAAAATAAATGGTTACTGAGCTTTGAGTAGCTCACAATGTCTTACTGTCATTCTGATGCTGGCTAAATCTAAAAAGATCACTGTAGAGGGATAAGGGTATATTCTGGAGATGAGCAGGTCACTTGTTAACTGCATGTGAAAGTGCTGGAGGAAAAAAAGCAGTTCCTTATCACAGAAAGAACTTCCCCTAGAAAGATTTTGAATTTTAGCAGTATAACTATTTTAAGATAGTTGTAATGCTGATCAGCCCGATTAAACTTTGATTAATAACTAATCTATTTAATTTAATCAATAATGCATTCATTATGTCATTTTGAAAACACTGAAATATTTTATTGTTTGCAAACTATTTACTTCTATTGTGCTAAAGTATCTCAATATTAAATGCACGGTGTTAGTCGTTTTTGTTGACGTAAACACTTCAGGGCCTTACCATTAAGTTCACAGTCAAAACACTTTTGACACACTGAAACTGATATTTTTCAACACTTGACAGTGTAAAACATTTTGACAGGAAAGAAGTTAAGTGGAAAATATATGCAATTTCCACTTATTCTTTGCAACAAAAGATGCCTTCATTGATATGTTCCTATGGCATACAACACTGCTGACCAAACTGGAGGTAGAAATCAGTTATGGCAAAGTTTTCTAGCCATCATTATGGTAAGGAGACTGGGTCTTTAGCTGTTAAATGCAGTGTTGTCCATCATTCATGTGAGTTTGTACAAGTCTTAAAAGAGGACTTTTAATATTCATAGATAAATTTACATCTGTTTAAAAAATTGTACAAATATGGGCTCAACATTTTAAATTGTTGATGAATCAATCATAGGAGAAAAAATAGGGCAGTGTTATGTCACCACAAATTCTTCACAGCATTAATTATGACAGTATTTCACTTTCTCTTTTAACAGGATGGGGACTTTTTGCCCAGAAGTTCTATAAATTTACTTCTCAGCCTGATGATGATCACATATCTCAAACATTAGTTAAAGTACTTGGCAGAAAGGCTATGTAAATCACCTCTTTTTGGTTTTAGTGCATTTGCCACATGTTGAAGAAGCAGCAAAAAGATTAGTTGCTTTTGCTAAGAAATCATTAAGTGGATACAATCAAAGTACAAGAACACAAGTCCTGTCAAATGTGGGAGTACAGTGCAGTGAAAAATAAAACAATTCACCTTGAAGAGCAACTTATTCAAATTGTTTGCATATACTGAAATGCTTCTTTTCTAGAATTTTCCTATAAAAGGAGAACCCTGCAAATAGCCCTGTTGTCTCTGTTTGCACTATTTGTGGAATAAGGAACTACTCATCTTGGTTAAAAAATCCGAGTTTGGCCTTAAGCCAAGGTGGGCCATATTCTGCCATCCTTACCAGAGCTAAATTGTACCTTAAGCTGAGCCTGATTATGAACCGATTAGTCATGTTGTGCTGATCGGCTCTTTGCATGAATGGGACCATTGTGAATAAACATTTACAAGTGATCCACAATTTGGCCTGTGTGAGTAGTCTCACTCGTATCAATGCATCTACTCATGGAGTAAAGCACTACTAAATAAAAGTGGCAGAATGTGACCCTGTTGTAGTACTTGACATCTAACACGAAGATACTTTTTCATTAGCTAAATGAAATGCTGCAACCAACAGACTATCATTCATTCTTCGAGACAAGGCTGATGCAAGAGCAAGACAAGCTTAATGCAGGCCTGCAACTTATCACACCTCGGCTTTAATGAAGGGTCGAATACCTGTTTGTCTAATGCATAAAGTTATGCTAGCTACATGCAACAAATAATTTCCATTGGTAAAACTGAGGAAGAAGAATTAGTTAGAATCGTATCCCTTTCACTTAAAATCAGCAGGAAGATGACAGTCTTATTTTTCCCTTTGATTTTGGGGGCTTCAAGTATCTAAAAATGTTATAAGAATGGATGTTTATTTCTCTCCAAGTATTCTTTTGCTGCAATGAATTCCTAGGAATTGTTTCATTTTACTCTTGACATAAAAAGCCTTGTAAAAACAAACTTTTTTTTCTGGATTTCACAGGACAATAATAGCCAATTCTGCTATCAAAATAAATAATTAAAGTGAAAGACAGGTAACAATAAAGATGGCTTGAAGTTTGCCAGATAAGCTTTTGATTCTTTATCCACTAGTGCTGCTCTAATAAAAGTTATCTGGAAATTACTTTGACATGTTCTAAATGCAACACCTTAAAAAATTATTATATGGGGAAAAAAAAAAAAAAAGGCAAAACCAAAAAACTACACATTTTAGATTTTCTTTCCAAAAAAACCCACCTTGTGTTTCCACCACTTTCATCCTTCTACAAGTGGCATAAGTGTCTATGTAAAACTAGTATCTTTACCTGTACTAATAATTATTTTTTTTGCTTATAGTCATAAGGCTCATTTTACTGCTGTCTAAACAGACCATAAAAAAAGGAAATTATAAATTCTTGTCAGAATATTCTTTCCCATTTCCTTAGGCCAAAGTCAAAGTTAATTTTCAGAGGAGAATAAAATCAGGAAACCACAAATAGGAGTTACATGTGTTAAACTTTGAGTCTGTTACTAGCAGCAAACAGAGTAACCTTCCTTTCAATCAGCTGTGTAAGAATCTGGTGTAAAATTCTCATTTCCCATTTTCAAACCATCCTAATGGTTTCAAAGTTTGTTTATTCCCCTGAAAGATTACAGAACAGACCCCTCTCCTATTTTTTATTTCATTTTTAGCCTCCTAAGTGGGAGAGAGACAATGTGGGGGTTCCTGTAGGTTTGTTTTTGAGAGCACTGGTAGTTCTGCTGTTGCTGTGATGAAATGTGCTTCCCTGATCTTCCCTTCTTCCCCCCATCCACCGTCCGTTCCTAACTAATGGCCAGAGAGAAAAGCAAGAAGGAGCAGGGGGTGCCCAGAGAGTTGTATCCTGTTCTAATCACAGCCATGCAAGTCCTTCTTTACTTCAATTAATTTACTTTGCCTTTATGAACCTGAGAGACTGACTGTTGCTTTCAAAGAGGCTGACATTTCACTCATCTGAAGGAGCTTGGAATGTGACAGGGGAAAGGGAGGAGAAGTAAATCAAAGCAGATAGCAATTCTCCAGATGTAAAGTATTTTTCTTCTCCTCTATTTTTTTTCCACCAGAAATGTCAGAAAGTCTGCTGACATTTTAATTCCTTTGTGATAGGCTGGGAGCTAAGAGTCAAATCCCGTTGCCACTGCAGTCAAAAAGGTTTTTCCTATCAACTTTAAGGGAGCAGTAAACTAAAACTAAATGAAATGTACTCGTATAACATCTTGAGATCAGTTACAGACTAAAACTGTCAAGCCTTGTTGGACTTCTTTCTTTTCAATTTTACAATAATAAAAAAGAGTTGGTAAGAATGACTGGATTGGAAGTAAGACTTTGCTGTCATTGTGGTATTTTTATAAATCTGGATTCTGTTGAAAGTGTCACAGCAGTATCCATGCTCTCTTCTAGTCACCTAAGTTTCAAGATACCACATCTGCAACCTTAAAGATATTGTTTAAACACTGGTTGGCTTAGATAATCTCTGCCCATCGTTGAAAACTCTGTTAAACGCTGTGTTCTTGCTTTTAGTGGTATGTCTGGGGAAAAAAATCTCATTATCTTTAATAGGAATACACTCAGGTCCATAAAATAAAGGAGTATCATCTGTTCTCATTACATTAGTTGTACATTGATATAACTCCAACAAGCTCAACATGCGTTTAGCAAAACAGCAGAGCTGACTCAGAGAATCAGCACAGTGATGAGAAATTCCTACAGATACAAGGTCTACAAATTCCACCTACAACATGAACAATCACATATTTCCTTCTCTGCATAATATGCTTAGAGATTTACTTCATAGGTTTAAATATATATTTTTTTTTCCTTTCCAGAGTTGTTCCCTTATGAAATATTTATTCGTAAAGAATTAATTTTGGTTTTAGGACAGCTAAAAACTGGTGAAGTAGACATATTTGCTTAATAGTTTTATTCTTTTTCGCAGGTTCTATAATCATATTTCATAAACTGGTACAACAAAACATATTTCTATATAAAAACCAAAACAAAGAGGGTTTGTTGAGCTTGATGCATGGTAAATCTATTTGGTCTATTGGTTTATTGTTAAATATTATATTGCATTTGTTTAAGCAGATATCATGTATATTGTGATTTCTAGCATTCCACACACAGCAGCTTACTGTTATGTCCTTTAAATATGAGAAATAAAAATGTTTTGAGTTTGCTATTTAATTAAAAAAAAAAAAAAAAAGTAAATTAAGAAAGAGTACTGCTATATTACATGGCCCAGGAAATATTAGCAGCATGCTCTTTGGCTTTCATCCGTAGAACTGCAATGCTGGAGGACCTCCTTTCAAACTCCGGCTTAGTTTCAAAAGCATGTCCATTGGTTGCCCCAGAAAGTAAAGAGTCAGTGAAAAAATTATTGAGGGGCACATGACTGAACTGATTCTGGTGGTTTGAAAAGCCTGTGTACCCAGAATCTGTGCGGGGTGAATGGGAATAAGGTGTCATACAGGAGGACGTGTCTCGTGGCAGCATGCAGGAAGTAACCACAGAGCCGCTAGCCGCATTCCCTGCCCACAGATTGTTCTGAATCTGGAATATATAAAATGAATAAGATTAAATTAGATAGTTAATCTTTTGTTTTCTGCAATGCTTGGTTTGCTTTACTTAACACATCCATTGTTAGAGCTCCTCTGAAACAAGCAAGTAGTACTTAACTAGTTCTCCGTAATCATATTAGAAAATACCATGAAGACATTACATGAGTCAAAGTACTGGATCATTCACTCAAGAGCAAGGGCTGCTGAATCATATTCCTTTCTCTGTCATCCATTTGATCTGTGGCTCTATCCTGAGTGTTTACAATTGAATTCTAGGATACCATTATCCCAGCCAGTCAGTAAAATTAGTGGAAGCACACAACAGACTTCAAAGAAAATGCGTAGAAGAATGTACAATATCATAGATGTTTCCACCATAAAAGTTTATCCTCATCAGAATTCTTTCTTAGTGTGATGGTAGAAAACAGTGTAAAAGGGTGACAAAACAAACCAGGATTCCTCAAGTGACAAAGATCAATGAGTATTAGCGAAATTAAATATTGAGAAGTTATGCATAATTGGTTTAAAACTAATAAGTTCATAAAATACAGGCATGGTTGATAACACATCCAAGAGGTCTTCCTAAAATTGTTTCAAAGATGATTTAAAGATAAAAAATCTTTTCATTATGTTTTTGTATGAGATTATACTTGAGGGCATTTCTCTTTCAGCTCTGTCTTAACTGGCTGCACTGTGCGTCCCTGGAAAACGTTGCATGACAGACTAGGAGACAAACTTTGTGGTTACCAGCTATGTCTGCTGAAGATTTGGAGTAGCCACGTATTCAAGCTTTGATGTGTAACTCCCTCTATACTTGGCAGTAACTTAAAGCTTCACTCTGTGTCTCAGGCCTTCTCCTATCATCTGTGTAAAGAAGTTATGTATGGATAGGTATTTCTCACTTATTTATTACTAGATGAACAGACAAAATTATTTTCAAGGCCTAGCATAAGTCAGCTCATGTCATTATCTCAGACTGCATTCTTTCATTCCTCCTCTATTCACTTGGTTTTAATCAAACTTCACACTCAGCAGCTGTCCTGTCTTTTTTTAACTCTATATCTCTCTATCAGGACTGTATGGATATAATTTCTGACAAACGCTGACCTACTCAGCCATTTCTCACTTGCACTCACCGTTATACAATACACAGCTTTATATTTCTCCTCCACTTTTACTTATATCTCTGTCCTGAATGCCTTTTTTTTTTAAAAAAAAAAAAGTACAAATATCATGATATATGGCATTTTTAGCCCTCATTCACAGCACAGATCTTCTCAGCCAGTAACTACCCTTTTCCTTTTGTTTTACTTTGCTAGATTTGTCTTCATCCTAAAAATCTTTTGTCTGTTCAGTATATCATTGCACTGAGATTGAGCCCACATGTCTTTGTTCTCTGCTATATATTGCAGTTACTCTTCAGTTAGTACTGCAAAGTGAATTCCTATTTCAAACTTAATTTCGGCTTTATGTTCCAAATCAAAAGACAAAGGAATTTTGGCTTTAAGGTACATAACTTATCTCTCTAGCAGAGTGATTTTTTTTTCTTCCAAAATAGAGGTCAGGGGAAGCAATGAATTATGACAGACACACACATACACACACAGAATGAAAATATGTTTCTAATGCTGAGTTGTTGTTTTTTTCCCATTGTCCTATTACTTTGCAACAACACATACCCACCAAACCACCAACAAGCTAAAGAGATAAATCATGGTTCAGTGAACCCATCTAGCTGAGATCTAGTGCAGATAGGAAGGATGAGATGAAGTCTTATTTTACAAAGCAGTATTCTGAACAGTTATATTAGCAGGGGTCATCAGGAACTGACAAACTCATTTGGGTTCCTTGGCAATTCCAGCAGCAAAAAAAAAAAAAAAAATGAACCATAAATGCTTCATTTTGGTTTCCTGCAGAAGGCAGGGGAAAAGTAATAGTAGCAACATGCCTCCCCAAACTCTTTATCTGCCCAACTCATTCGCACAGACCATGTGCATACAAGCACACACACACTGTAACACCTACTCATGTGAATGCAGCTTGCCTTTACACACAGACACATATGCACAGCTAGTGGGGCACACCTCAGGCATCTGCTCCTCAATATCTTAGGTGGTCTGCTGAGAGGTAATGGAGTGAATAAGATGCCTGGGGAAGGATATCGAAGACTTTTTCTCCTTCTTGTGGGCCTCCTGAGATCTACAGGAGGAAAGAGACTCTAGTGAGAGTTTCAGAACTGCACACTACCCATCCTTCCCTCCTCCCTTCAGCAGTTTTTAGAAGGCTTTCAAACTTCAGCCTATAAAAGACCATCTGCAGCTTGACATGATCCTCAGCTGCCTTATTACTCCTTAATTAATCTACCTGAATTAGTTTTGATTTATAATCAAACTTTTTTTTGATCTTCGGAGAACAGGTGGTTGGTCTGGCAATTAAAGGACAGTTTATCTAGACCTATGTGAACCATTGATCCTGCTAACCAAAGTTTGCGGCATTCAATCACAGAAAATTCCCAAAGAGAGAAGTACATCTCCTGTGGTTCAGCATTCAGGTATTCCTGAATGTCCTGTTGTCTGGAAGATAGCTCAGATCCAATCACAGATATACAGAACATGACAGAATGGAAACAAGGGACACTGAAAGAGCTAGAAAGTCGTTAAGTGTAGGGCAACTGGAAAGTCATCTACTAAGACTCATAAGATTTACTGCCTTCTCAGACTTCATGAGTTTGGAGCCACATAACATGTGATCTGAGTATAGAGCAGAGTAGTAAAGAAGATAGCAGCTGAAGGGCTATAGAGTCCAGAAAATATCTTCACTTTTTTTTGAAAGCCCAGCTGCACAAGTTCTATCTCAATGATGAACTGGGAAAATCAGAAACCTAGTCATTCATACACATTTTTTTTGTTTAGGAGTACTGGGAACTTTTAACTGTACTTTATTGTATTTCCCGGTCACACGTTAAGTTTCTTGCAGCAGCAGTGACAGATAAAGAAACGGTTGGGGTTTTCTTTCCTCTTCTTGCAAAACAAGTCACTCATTCCTATTTCCATGCTCTTGCATTTCAGTTTTCTTTGCTGGTACAGCTTTTACTGAATTAAAACAGGGAGCTGATACAGCTGAAAAAAGAATCCAGGAAAAAAATAATCTACGAAAAAAAAAAGTTTTGCACACATACACAAAGAACCTCATTGGTTTTGATGATATTTCCAGGCCAAATGGTTAGTCTCAGAACCTTCACAACAGGATGAATTTGCCCAGGAGGAGACTTGTATATCTATGCAGTGTCTAATAAGGGAGCTAAGACTGAAGGAGCTCATAATCTCCAGAGCTAAATCACACATGACAAAATCTCATCTATCTGTCTTACTAAGATCTCTTTTTAAGAAACACTATGTCAAATGCTGCATTTGCCCAGACTGCACAGATATAATTATGGGAAGTATTTGAAAAAGAAAATCTATTTTAAAAGGGACACACATGAGATTGCCTTTGATATGTGATTGGAAGACTTCAAAAGGTTCATAGGCTCAGTTTGAAAGTGCCAAATAATCTACATAGTCTGGAGGCATTAAAAAATAAAAATAATTTTAAAAAATTTACTCTTTCCTTCCATGTTTCTAGTAGTTTTGTTGGCAGTAAACTAAGTTTAGTACCACAAATTTTACTGATATTTTTATCCTAGACAAATCTCTTTCAATTTAACTTAAGTGAGATTTTACAGGCGTAAATGAGAACAGAATTTAGCTGCAAATCCTAAAACACACCAATGTCTTGTTAAAGACATATGTGAACAAGTTATTAATTCCTGAAACTCTCAAAGGTGTGCCATAGGTTTCTTCCTTAGAGGAAGGAATCCAGATTAGTAAACTTAACTTCAGAAATGCCACAAGATGCTACAAAAGCATTACATCTTCTCTCATGAGAAAGTTACACTTTTCAAAAGAATATTCAGTTATGTCAGTTTTCTATTCATTTTAGTTGATTGAGTGACTTCACTTTTGATATTAGATTTTCATTTCTTAGCAAGGATTTACAACATACATATCTTGTAGTGAAATTTAGGTACAGAATGTATTTCTGTATTAAAAATAAATACGGTAATGTTTTACAATAAGTCAAAATTATCAGACCTTCTTCTGGTATGTTAGAAGGAAAAGGGACATTATGTACATGAATTTAAAGAAAATATTTTACCTCTTAAAACCTTGTGTGATCCATGAACTATATAAAAGGCAATTCAGAGACTGTGAATGAGGCTATACATACAGCACATCTCTGGTTTCTGTTAACATCACAAACAACTTGAGCACTGCTCTTGTGGTTAGCATGAAATTACCAGGGCCCTTCAATATATTTACCTACTGTACGTTTTATACACGCAGATGCATACACACCCTTCCTGATAGAAACAAGAAGTAGGATTTCATAGCTGTGACAAGAACATAACTGGAGAGTTATGGTTGTTAACAGGTTTATGATATCATTTCCTAAGCATATGACCTTCTACTTGACACTGCAGAGGAAAATTAGCTGAGGTAACTGGTCATCCCACTTGGTGTCATTGTTTTTCTTCTGTTAAAATTTCAGTTCTTGGAGCTTTAGCCTTCTGACACGACACCTGGAGAAATCACATCAACTCAAATCTCCACATTTCTGAGGGTTTTATCATCATGTACCTAGCTTTGGCTCTCCCATCCCCAAGTGTCTTGACTCCTGGTGAGTCACTTGCTTATCCAGACTGGAGTCCCTTTCCAGACAGTCCTTTTCCACATATATGAGCACATGTACCTTCTATTTGAGTAGATGTGTGTTTTAGTGCTTCACATGAGAAACAAAAATGTTAATTTGATTGTTATTGCTGTTATTATATTACAGAATATAAATTATGTTATTGTAATTACCCTAGTAAGTAATTATAAATTACACATTGGGTCTGTTTTCAGGATGTTCCTGTGCCTTGCAAGGGGTACAACAGTGGCACTAACTGAACGGTTAAGAATTTGCCTAATCATAGAAAACATGAACGTCAAGGAGACTGATATGCTAAATTTTTGTCATTTCTCTTTTTTTGTCATTTTCTGCTTTTTGTGAAGCAACAGTCCTTGCACTGCCAGAAAACATGAAACCTGTGCTTGCACAAGGAGCTACTTTAGGCAGATTAAATGCAATAGCTGTTGAAACACCAATTCAAAATAGTCTATTGATTGATTGAATAGTCTATTGACTAAAATACTAGTCAAAACTGCTAGTTTACAAGTCATAATCTGTAGGCTGTTCCTAGTCCATCAACACAACTAATTTGGTCTGTCACTTGCCACAGTATTTTTTTTTTTAACGGGGCCTCTGAAGAACATTGAAAGTATGGGTAGAGATTTGCCTGTACTTCCTGTGTTTGCAGATTCATAGATTCTCAGAATAATTTAAACTGAAAAGAACCTCTGAGATTATTTTTCCAAACCCTTGCTAACATCTAATTTTGAATTTAGATCAGGTTACTCAAGCAATATCCATCCAAGTTTTTAGTAGCTCCAGCTACAGAAGTTCAATAACTTTTATGAGCAATTTTTTCCAAAGCATTACTACATTTTTTTTTTCCTTTATGCCTAGACAGAATACTTCTTGGTGTAATTTGTGATCATTTCACAGGAGCTGTTGGGACTTAATGAACATATGAAGATCATCTGCACTGTATTTGGCTCAGCTACATATGAGAGAGCTGCAGCACACCATCTTCAGATATGTCCATAAAATACAGTTTGGCCCTTGCTCGTGAGACGCTTAATGCTACAACTCTTAAATATGTCATAGACCCATTCAGTTCATATTTAGGCCTTACATAGGGCGAACAAAACAAACATCTGTTAGATTCCATGCTTAAGTTTGCTAAGATGCAAAATAACACAGGATTTGAAAAGTCACCAAGCTTTCATTCTTCTATGGGATGCTTTATGATAAACTGTAACTTCTCCCTACTGCAATCTCAGGGACAGTTACAATAAAAATTAACTATATTCCACATCTATGATACAGTTAAAACCAAAATTTCACACTTTGAAAAACACTGTTAATAAGAAGTTTGTATCTCATAAAAAAATGGATTTGCCTTATAATTCAGCCCCAGCTAAAGTCACTCACGCACTTAAACAAATACATGATTCACAAAAAAAATAATAAAGCAACAAGTTGAAAGTTGAGACTGCAAGGAGGACCACATACAGTGATAGTTTAGAACCAAGAAAAAAAAAATGCAGTGCACAAATTAGTTTGTGCAGAACAGACACCACCCAAAAAGATTAGAAGTGTTACTCTTGTTGGAAGATCACTCACAGCAGTGCAGTAGTCAGCACATATGCAGAAAGCAACGTACCATCCAGGTGGTGGCCCAGCCTGAGCTCCATGTTTCACAGCTAGACAGCATGAGTATATAATAAAACGTCTTTGAAGCTAGCTCAGATATGTCTACCACATCTACTCCTACTTAATCAGTATGCCCATAGCCTTAATGAACTATTGTGATTAACTGTCATTTATGTGTCTACTACAGTTAAAAGAATTTTTAAGTCACATAACATGTGGTTTCTAATATATGCCATATGAAAGATTTAATTGGAGCATGTAACTTTGATTATTGCTAATGAGAATTACTCATATGTACTAAGGCTAGAGCAGAACTGTAATGATGATCCAAGGACTTAGTACATAACACATGTATACTGATACCACTTCTACACTCTTTGGTTGCCAAAACAAATCATGTGATGCCATACTGTTCAACATATTTAATTTGATTTATCAGTCTGGTGGATGAAATGCACAATTTAGCTTCTTCCTTCTTCTACCTTTGAGATTTTGGCATTCTACCTTCTTTCTACACATTCTGTGTCATTCCAGTTCCCATACATTTGAAATGTTTTTGCCTCCTCAGGATTTCCACCTGCCCTAGGCTGGGTGTTTCAAAAAAAAAAAAAACAAAAAAAAAAAAAGGCAAAAAAAAAAAGGCAAAAAGCAAACAATACATTTCACACATGATAGTAAGAAGGAAAGTATAATGATGTGACAAGGTAAACCCTTTCAAAAGAACTTAGAAGAACAATGACAACAAATGAACTAGACTCAAAGAACAAGCAAGAAGAAAAGATGCAAATTATGAAAAGACCCTAGGTGGGGGAAGAATATTTGCCCTAATTTCTGCTTTTCAAGGATAAAATTTAATATTTATTTGCATATTGATGCACTTACATTTATAAAGATAACTGCTTTATAAATTTAACTCATACAGGGAAATTTGGAGGTCTGTATGATAATAGTGTAGGCTTTTGATCAAATTTCACTCTCGTGTGTGTAAATAATGAGGGAATAAGAATGAAATTTTGTCTCAGGTTTTTTGGTCCCTTGCTACTTCTCATACATCAACATTAAACCTGACAAGGTCAAATACCCTTTGTAACACTAGCCTTCTCACTAGGCATAGGACAACAAAAGTAGTGAAGACCAATAAGGTGAGAGAAGAGCAAGGCTAAGCAGCTTTTTCATTGTTCCTCTCCCAACACGTAATAGACAGATCCATCCAAGATGACTATAGATGTCTGCAGTTGGACTGGGCATTAAACAAGGAAAAAAAGTATTTTTAGAGTTCATCTGACCTATTTTATATCTCATACTACTGGAAGATAAAACTTAATTGACCAGTTTTCCACCAACTGTAAATGGAACTCATCTGTAACATAAAAGTCCTTTTGGTTGCATCCTAGACAAAAATGTCTATTTATCTGACTACCAGCTGTCCCCCCTGAGGGTGCATCCTTCTTGGAAGTCCTGTTTATCAGCACTGTAACAGCGTCTAAGAAATCTTTAATAACACCAGACACTGGTGACCAAATGGAGCACTTCAGATTTATATAGTCACACACACATAGCAGCATTATGTTTTTAATTTGTACATGATGAAGATAATTGGTGAGGAGACTAAGAAGGGGTCTCTACACACTCTGATGACTGCAAAAGAGATTGATGTGCCTGCTGGAATTAATGCAAGTGGGATATCTATTTTGTGAATGAATCCATGGTGGACCTCAAAACAGAAATCTTCAGTCTGCAAGTTCATATAATGCACACCAGAAATTCACATTTGGTCTCCTGTTCCTTCTGCCACAGAGCAGTAAATGTTTCAGCTTGATTTCATCCTTTTTCAATATCCATCTTATATTTTTTGCCAGCAACAGAGAGTCTGTTTTGCCCCATGTTAATAAAGGTTTAATACATAAGATCCAGTGATGTGTGTTCCACAATCCCCAAGAAAAACTATTTACTCAAAAGTATGACAAAGCTTGTCTAATATTTACTGAAGTCAGTGCCATAGTAAGAGTGCTTATACATGGGGGAATGGGGGAGGAGGAAAAGGAAAAATCGATTCTTGGTTTATTTTCTTCCTTTTACACAGAAATAAAGGAATTGTTTTAGAAATCAGTCTGTAATACTAAAAGCAAACATGCAGATAACAATTTTAAATATCTCTTCCTGCCTGAACTGAGATAGATTAATGAGTTTATAGCAAGTCATGTGCTGTATATTTATTTTACATGTGACACACTTATAAACAGATACATAATTCAAAATATTAGAATATAGTGAAGTTAGTGATCATTGTGTTTTCAGTATAGATTTTCATTGCCTCAAGTGTTCTCACTGGAAATGTTATGTATGTGATACAGAAACCATTTATACCATTTGATACCATAGTGAAGGTAAGGATTTTTAGAATGTGAAACTATGAAAAATTACCACCAGGTTAGCAAGAACAGGAACTTGCACTGACTGTTCCCTGGTAATTGCCTTGATACTTATTCATATTCCAATACACAGCAAGGCAGACACCTTCTTCAG
This sequence comes from Merops nubicus, assembly GCF_000691845.1. Lineage (NCBI taxonomy): Eukaryota > Metazoa > Chordata > Aves > Coraciiformes > Meropidae > Merops > Merops nubicus. Next base: position 8,595 of record NW_008594438.1, on the reverse strand, counting down.
TGAGGAGTAAGGTACCTTAGCTTTATCATATTTTCAAATTATGCATGCGAGCATTCAGCTGTCAGTGTGGAGTGGACACACACTTTCATTTAGCTCCTCATTCCTTTTCAGGAAATAGGGTAGAGTACAACACAACTTTCTTGTGCAGGTTTGTCACAGAGGCACCCACAAAACAAGATAGTAGCTGCTATCAAAAAATGTGGTGGTTATTGCAACCAAAGTTGCCCACCACTCCTTCTGACAAAAACCAAAGAATTTTGGATGTCTGTTGGGAATAAATCTATGACACAACTAACTTAAGGAATGATGAACCAAAATGGGCATACACTCACTCATAAAGGGGAAACTTCCTACACAAGAGTGCCTAAAATAACATTCACCCGAAGAGAGGGCGAGGCTTGCTCAATCTGCAGAGACTCACTCAGTCCATGGAAGTATTCCTGGATGGCATGTTCAAAGGGAGGGTCCGACTGCCAAGTGCACAGCTCTGCAAAGGACCAGCTCAACAGGTTCTTAAGCAGTGCCCCATTTATACCCTAGTTTAGGGTGGCCTGTGGTCACTCTATTTGGCTGAGAAAGCAAGCCCAGACAAAACAGGTTTAGGGGTCCTAGATCCTCAGGTGACAGTTAACATGTGTCAAACTGTTCTGGCATTCCCTGTTTTATTTTGGCTTTTTTGTGGGGGGAAGAAGGCACCTGTCACACAGTGACCAAAATCAATTATGTGTTTGTACCGGTCTGTTTACCTGCAGTGTGCTAGTCTGTGGTTGTAGGTGAGCACTACCCATTTATGTTTATGCCTTTTATATTTCTACACGTTTTAGAGATGCTTTATTTGAGGTTATGGTACCAATATTTCCATTTCAAACTCCTGGCTTTACTAACTTATAAGTTAATGGTAGAAAATTTTGCCAGGCTGAAACTTGATCAACTGGAAAGCCTAGTCAGCCTAGGAAAGATATTTTTATGACAGACTTGTAAATAGAAATGCAGTGTATTCAGTCATCTTTTTAGCAATCTGAAAGTACAGAATAGATGTTTCATTATGTTTAGATTTTTATGGATGAAATTCTTACATAATTCAGAAGTGTTTATTTTTTAAAAACATTGATTTTAGGACAACTATTTTTAGTGCTTAACAGTGACTTGCATTTTTCCATTATCTTATACTATTCAAACTTGTATTAACTGAGAAAATTTCTAGATGAAGTCCTTCTGAAAATACAAGGTAAGCTTGGAGGCACAAAATTCAGTCTAGAGAACTGAGTCAGGGATAGCAGGCCCAAAGCTTACAAACTACTCCTTGTATCATCTGTTCTGATGCTATAGATAAGTCAGAAAGGCCTTCAAAAGATAGTTTAACACCTGGAGTGAGACTGTGCATCTAGTTCTTTATGAATTTTCCTAGGAGTGCTTAAGATCTTTTCGCACACCCACGTCCACCTAGGCAGGACTCAAACAAACACTATGTCTTCCTATAAAAACACAGAGTGTATCAAGCAGTAGTTTTTGATGTAATTTGGGCTTATGCACTATTACATTATAAAATAAAACTAGGCAGACTTTCAAGTGGCACTAGATCTGAAATGGTTGTTCACACGTTCTGAGCTGCTGGAACACACACCATCGTTCATCCAGACACCCAATCTAGTAATATTCATCGTACTCAGAGGTGAAGCACTTTAAGCCAGGAAGATGATGCATGAGCCCAAGGCCTCATGTTCAAAGCCGATCAATGCCAATGTAGAGCATAACCAAAGCAAGCCTACATAGAGTATGAGTATATTCTTAAGGCTGGCAAGGACCCTGTTGCCTAATGAGCTAGAAGAGCACCAGGACACTACCAGTGGGAGGTGTCTACCACAGCAACACATACAAGATTTTTTCTTTGTATGGTTCTTTGCTTTTTTTTTTTTTTTTTTTTTTTAATTATGTGGTAAAAGCAATGAGAAGCTAGAGACATGAAAAACAATGGCTTCAGAACAAAAATATTCAACGTACTAAAAGAGGCAAGCAGAAAAACAATAGCAGAGAGTGAGGCAAGACAATAAACCAGAGGACTGGAGAACAGAGACAGAAGATTATGAGCTTGTTATACAGTATACCTCACTACATACTAGTGGAAGACTGAAAAAGAAAAAAATTAATTAAACAAATTATTATTGTCCTGAAGAGCTTTCTTATTTCTCTGCCTACCTCTCCCAACCATTTATATTTAATTCTGATTGCATGTGGCCATGATATGCTTTCATGCTAGTAGAAGACTTGATGTATTCAACAGTCTATTGAGGTCCATAAAGAAATGGTGCATGTTTAATACGTCAGAAGGAAGTTGTCAAGAGATCATTAAGTTCATGCCTCATCTTACCAAAGCATACAATACTAGAGTTGTTAAGGCTGTGGTGGCTGTGAATATAAACATCCCAGAAAGAAAATTCTGACCTTCTTACAGTCAAAATTACATCATTCCAGTCAGTCTCAATGGGTCTAGACTTCATTCAGAATTTCTGTATAGACTTAGAATTACTCAAATCCCAACGTAATTTTATGTGCAGAAAAAACAGCTGCACAACCATACTACCAGCCTTTCTCAGTACATAACTGATGCAAAACTCTGCCTCTCCTAAAATAGTTGTTTAAAAAATACTTGTATTTTAACAGTAAATTATTCATATTGGATGTTGGAACGGTTGTTTACAGTGGCAGGTCTTGTCAATATGTCTAAAGACACAGAAAGCTAAATACAGGAAAGTCTTCATGCATCTTCTGTGCACATGTGTGCCTAAGGATGGAAGAGAAGGTGAACGTAGAGCCAAAGTACTACTTGATCTTTACCATACCTGAGGGTAGCTGTCAGTCCTTGGAAGAACAGATATATCATAGGTGGCAGCAAAATGGCTCTTAGCTTGCTGGATCTGACCGTAGCGTTCTCTTTTCCTCCATTTTGCTCTTCGATTCTGGAACCAAACCTATGGTATATGAGGAGACAATCATCAAGGTAAATTCAATTACAAACTGTGTAAAGTCTTAGGAAAGAGCCAAGAGATTTTTGGACAGTAGCTTAAAAAATGTATGTTTAGCTAAGAAGGGAAGGTTTTCCACCTAATGGTGAATCTCAATGACAGACCTGTATGAGATATTTCTGGCCATTTTAAAATTATATATTATTTCCTTTCTAGGGTCTTAAGAAAAAAAAAAATGCAAAGGAGAGATCAGTCTGTCAGGTAGTGCTAATTTTGAGTAAAGGAAAATAGCCAAGTAGCAGCAAGTGAAATTGTAAAGAAACTTTTAATTTAACCCGCCCACCGACTTGATGTGACAACCTGTGATGTGATCTGCCTCCTAGAGGTATACGTGCTCTTTATCAAGGGAAGTAGTGAAATAGCAGGAGCTGCTGGCACCGGGACAGCAGTCTGTGCTGCAGAAGAAACTTCCTACAAGGAAGGCTAACAGGGCAGGAAGGTTATTTAAAAGATCATGAAATCGCAGAAAGTTTTAAAAATATAGTGACACTTTTTTTTCACATTTGTGCTGGTGATATTTGTTTCTGACAATGCAAAACTAAAGAATGGCACTTTACATTTAGACTATGAAATAATTTAAACCTGAAATAATGCCTTCTTGTCAACTAAAAGCTATCTTATTTATGCTTAAATAACCTTTGGACTGTTCTAAATATTTTAAGAATTGGGTGTTATCTTGAAACCTATTATACGCACATTTCTTGCTGTGACTGATGTCTGCCATTGTCCTGTGGTCTTTGGAAAAAAAACAAAAAAAAATCTTTCAAGCAGTTTAGTTTGGGCTGGCTAAGATTTATCCTGATCAGCTAAATCAGGATAAAACTAAAGGGATTGCTAAGAAAACTAACTGTTCCTTTATAAAATTAGTATTATCCACCCAAGTATTTTTGCTCAGCTATGAGCAAATTCATTTAAACTCATTATAAACAAGTCACACTACTATAAGAGCTGTTATTTTATTTAAGGAAACAGTGTCATTAGTTAGTCTTCCTGCTAAATGTGCTGTGAACCCATTTGGACAGATACACTCACAATAAGATTTTATAAATATATGTAGACATTGCCTGTGAATCTACTTTGAGGGATACTTTCTAGGTACCTGACCGTAGGATATTTAAAATAACATTATTTTGGTTTATAATTCAGTTTTTGCCTTGATCTTTGGAGTACTCAACTGGTTTTTGAGACTGCTTAGGTAACCAGGACATAATTTTGCTCATTTTAATTCCCAAGGCATTGTGGCAAATTTAGTGTGTGCAATCTTTTAAAACATACTCTGCAATCAAAGCAAGCCTTATGCATATAACTGTTGAACATAGATTGTTAGGGAACTTGTTGGTAAATTTGTACTATTTATGATGCCTGAGACTCAGCAAAAAGAAAAGAAAAACAAAAATTATCCTGTCTCCACCGGAGGCATCAAGAACATGCTAAGGGAATTTAGTCATGAAGCTCTTTCATTGAAAAAAGACCTTGACAATCTCCTTAAAATGGGTGCCAATTACTTCACTGACATGTAGCAGGAAAGAACAACTTTGTAAAATTAGGTTCAGGTGGGCTCTCTCTGCATATATGCAGGACAAATATTAAATTGAATGTTGATGAAATGGTGGTGAGGGGAATGTGGGTAAGGTATCCAGCTAGCTGATCGCTCTGCTAAACTAAATCAAACAACTTGCTTGAATTTATAGTAACTGAATGAGAAAAAAAGCACACATTTTTTTCCTTTGACAGTCCCCCAAAATGTTTCTGTTTACATCTCTTTACTAGAAACTGACTCTTGGCAGAGATAAAGTAACCATTTGCCTCCACAAAGCGATGTAAAAATCTGCTGCTTGTTATCCTTGAGTTGCCAGATGCTTGCCTCTAATGATGTAAGGCCTTTTAAATTGCTTAATCTTGTGATGGAATACTGTTGCTACTCTGGGTAAAAATGATCACCATTTCCTTTCATATTTAGCATATGAGAAACACAGAGATCAGATATCTTTAAGAAAGAGGAGAACATGTTCAAATAAAATAGAAATAGATATTCTGTAAAAAGCTGATAAAAACATATGTGTTTTCACATTTACTCTATTATTTTTAATACTTTCACCATAGGAAGCTTCTAAAAATTAGGGAAAAAAAAAAGGTGATAAAAAGTCGGTTGACACATTTTAGCCCAATTCTCCACTCCTTATTGTATTAATTTATCCTTGGAATAGTTCTTATTATTCCAGAATTACACAATTGTAAGAACAGTGTTTTAACATTATGCAAGCTTTTTTTTTTTTAAGTCAAGACAAAATCCTAATGAATGGAAGTCATATATGGAAAACTGTAACAAATTCAGAGGGAGAGGGATTGCACAGAGCCTGAAGAGTTAAAAGCCACTGAACTGGTAAATTCCGTTGACATCACTGATATCATATCATTGTAACTGACACATGATTTTGGACTCTGTTGCCTAATGACAACAATGAATATGCTGTCTGATTGAATAGACAGGAAAAGAACACTTTTTTATAAAATTAATTATCCGAGTTCACTTCTGAAAGTGTTCCTGGTTTAATTTCTGTTGTATGCATGTGCACTGACGTCTATTTCTCTATATGCATGTGTGAGTATGTGTTTAATTACAAGTTGTGAAGTTGTTATCATCTTCAAGTTACTAAATTAAAAAAAATTAATCCCAGTCTGTTAAGAATCTACAAGACTCCTATTCTCTAAATGGAAATGTTGAGTACTACCAGAATGGGAAGGTGTCTAAAAATAGGATAAACTCACAAAATGCAGCTCACACCCTTTTCTAAGGGAAGATCTCTAAACGGGGGAAGGGCTGCGTTTCCTGGGTATTTAGCTTCTTTTCTCACCGTTACACATCCAAAGCCATAAATACTGTTGAGATTACTGTATGAGCACACACTGAATGAATCAACTCTGTAGGCGGTTAAGACACCAAAATACTGCATTGTGGTCAATAGTATGCTTCATTCCAAAAATTAGAATAACATTATCTACTAGCAAAGCAAGTTTAAAAAACGGCAAATGTACTTCCTAACTTTGTGATTTTTAAATTGCATACAACAGAAATAAAAGCATTTAATCTTTGCTGTGCATACACACACATATATTTATACACATTTTTATATGTGCAGTTTCATTGCATATTCTTTGCACAGAAATTAAGAATTTCCTTGCGTTTTAGGTTATACATTTTGTGCCATTACACACACAGAATCCTCTGCGTGAAAGTTCTGCACCATCATTAGTGAACTGCATGCAACACATCCCTTTAATGAGGTCTTTACATGCAACGCTTTATGCATTCACTGCCTGGAATTCTGACAGTAAAACAGAACTACCAGAGATCAAGACTGCTTTACTATTGATGTTGTTCTCCTGTCTTTCAAACAAATTTCTAGAACAACAACATGAGCTATTTTTAAAAATAACAAATTATTTTAGTACTGCAGCGTAACAACTCATATTCATGGATAAGTAAGCAAAATTAGTTACTTCAGCTTTATGGGCTTTTGTACAATCCTCAAGAGGGTCATTTAGCAGTTCCTACAGCGCACAACGTGTCATGGAAATGCTGAAGTTTGGTTCCTACCTGGACCCTGGCCTCAGTGAGCTCTGTTCTCAGAGCTAGCTGTTCTCTTACATAGACATCAGGATAGTGAGTTTTCTGGAATACTTTCTCCAGTTCCTCCAGCTGCAAACTGGTGAAAGTTGTTCTGTGTCTCCTCTTCTTACTGCTGGAGACATTGCTGTCACACTTATCACCAAGTTCATCCAGTTCCCCCTTCTCCTGCATCCCTTTCACCGGAGACATCCTGATATTGTTGCAATTGTCCATAGGCCTGCTCAGCTCCGTGTGAAGTGGCTGTCCTTCCACTTTAGTAATCCCATAGTTCACTGTACAAAAGATGGGGGGAGGGAAACAACTGGTTAAAGGGGGACTTTAAACTCAAGAGCCCATATATTACAGTTTCAAAAGGAACAAGATTCTATACGGGTGTAGGTATTTCTATACAAGGTCATGGAAGAGGAATCTGCAATATTAACCACAGACAGAGCAAAAGTACATTGAATTTTAACTGAAAATTGTATCTGAAAATATAACCTAAAACCTTTCAGTGTAAGGAGACTGTATGAGAGTACTTGAATATTTTTCACTCTGCCACTAAAGTAGTTAATAATCCATGAAATCAGCTTCAACTGGAGTTCTACAGATAAGGAATCTTAGCCCAAAACAGATTTTCTTATAAGGTAAGTGGCATAAAGCTATTGACAAATGTTCCTTTACACTTGGAAGCAGACGTATAAAGCTCTATTCATATGAAAATACAAAATAACTGTGAAGTGAACTAAGTAGCTGCAAAGTGACGAATCAAGAAGCAAATTAAACCGAAAATTACCTTCACTTTACAAACTCAATAGATTACATATACCTTCTCTCGGATTTGTAAAGTGGAATTGTTTCCAATTAAGTTTGTTATGGTTACAAAATACAGAGAGTTCCTGCAAATCATTACATATACTTTGTATAAGGTCTAGGAACCATTCGTCTTTAGGTAAAATCTGAGTAGTAGAGATAAGAAATATTCCTCTGTAGCTTCTTAATAAGAAATGAAAACTTTTCCTATTTTTTTTCTATTTTTACATATCTCACATTACTAAAAAAAAAGTCATAAAATGTGTTAGAGGATTCGAAAAGGCTTGGAGTTTTGTTTTGTTTTGTTTTGTTTTGTTTTGTTTTGTTTTCTACTCTCACAAACAGGCAAAAATAAAGTTTAAAACTTTATTGAAATTAAAATCTACAAAGATGGCAAGAAACATACGGTAAGAACTTAATTTGTGATTTTTCTCGCATTGTCAGTGGTTTCTTTTCTTTCCGTCCGAGCTGATTTTAACTAAACACAATTTTCAGACACTTACCGTCAACACATACGTAGATAGGAAATGCACCAAAGCCCCCAAGGCACACATTAAAGGAGCTAATTAAGAAAAACTTCAATGTATAAATCAATTTTCTATATATTTTTTAAGGCGCACTTGCAGAGATCTGTCATTATGTCTTACAAACTGTTTCGTACAAGAAAAAAGTTATTCTCAAAAAAAATACGTAAATGCCTGCAGAAAGTAAAAAATGTTAAAATATTCTTGGTCTCATTATCGCAGCTAATCTTAGTCCTGTTTTCCGATTCTTCCAGGAAAATGGTTTTTTTTAAAAAAATTATTTTTTATATAGAATAATAGAACCATAGAATCCTTTAGGTTGGAAGAGACCTTTAAGATCATCAAGTCCAACCATGATCTTAAAGGTGTCTTTATGTGGTTTAGATCATGTTGAAATAATGGGGAAATTTAAAAGCGTTTCAAAAATAAAACTTTCCACATTCTCCTGGCCGATTAGCTAGGGGGGGGGGAATTAACTCTGTTTTTTTAACACTGTAAATCGATTTCGGTCAGTATGAAGAATCACTGTTACGCTTTATGCAGTAACACAGGAAAAAAAAAAAATAAAAAAATAACCCTCACTATCCTCGCGGGGCGTTATCTGAAAGAACCGAAGGTGCGGAGG
>NW_008594437.1:4479-8451 GCF_000691845.1 Merops nubicus | reverse complement strand
AGAAACAGTCTCGTCTGTTACACCTGTTAATATTGCTTGAGAATGTTTTCTATAAACAGAAAAGTATATAATTTCAGCACAATAATATCCAGTTTTACTTGCGATTTTGTCTCCACATATTTAATTTGTTGTTGTTTCCTAATGTGTTTACTATTTTGTTTCTGTTACAAGGCCACTCACAGGAAGAGAAAATCTTCAGAGAATATTCGGTAATTTTTCAGTATTCACACATTTGTACTTCAGAAAAGATGATACTTAATGTGCAGAGACCCATTACAAGGACCCCCAAACATCTCAGTGGGAGTGTAAGGAGCAGCATTCACTTTAAGAATGAGCTATGATACAGGAGGAATGTACAAGTAGCTTGAAAGCTGCTAGGTAGGTTTGGTGAAGAACAGTTATCACTTATGTGAGACTCCCAGTTCAAAAGCATTATGGAAAACACATCAATGTATAAAATAAAAAGGCTATTGTGATCCTTGATTAGAATGGACAAACTTTCTTCTCTCTATCATATTTGAATTACTTTGGCTTTATGCAAATAAAATGAGTTCAGTCTTGGGTAAGACTGTGAGTGAATAGTTTATATTGATAATTATCAGAAAACTTCATTTTCTGTATTTGTACAGAAAACAGTAGAAGTAGCTACTATGCTAGTATGAATACCAAATATTGTACAGTACTTTTGGCTACTTGTCCATACCAAAATTTGGTCTAAATGTCTACATTTCATCCTTAAAAATACTCATAATTTCTTAAGACTGAGGGCCTGATAGTTGTGCAGGTTTCATAGATGAAATATTTACTAATCTATTTACTGCTGCAATTCTAACTTGAGCAGCCTAGTTCCTTGTATTTGAAACAAAACATTTATTTAGATCTGCTATACAAGCAGCAGTTCACAGGGAGTGAACCCTGCTTATAAAGATTACAGATCTTCAAAAGGGCCCGTGTGCTACATGTGAGTTTAGCATAACACTAATACAATTCAATTAAAAATCATAATGGCTTTATCTCTGTACTTAGGTCAAAGAGTAGCTGTAGAGAATTCAATTAAAAGTTATTGATGTAACATACTGGTAGTATCTATGGTTTACAGTGGTTTATCTTAATTTATATTTTGGTCTAAATTCCTCTATTTGGTTGCCTTCACTGTACCATTTCTGAGTGATTAGTAACTACTGATAGTACTCAAGCTTTCCTAATCTCAGTGCGAGTAATCCAACTGCAGAAGTAGATCTGTCTAGAAGCATTGCTTCTCCCTTGATCCTGCAAATGCCACATTTTATGGTGTTACCCCAGTTTCTAGTACTGTAGAACTGTTCAGACATACCTTTCAATTCTCTATGAAATGACAGAGACTATGTCGGCATCAGGCTAGGCAGTGGAAGATTGCCAGCCTTGGAATAACAGACTCATGGAACAGTTTGAATTGGAAGCGACCTTAAAGATCATCTAGTCCACCTCACTGCCATAGGCAGGGTCATCTATCGCTAAGCCAGGTTGCTCAGTGTCCTATCGAACCTGACCTTGAACATTTCCAATGATGGGGCATCTACAGCTGCTCTAGGCATCCATTCAGTGTCTCACCACCCTCGTAGTAAAAAATTTCTTCCTTCTACCTATTTTGAATCTACACTCTTAGTTTAAAACCATTGCTCCTTGTCCTGCCACTACAAGCCTTTGTAAATGAATCACCACTTTTAGTTAAAACCCTTTCCTCCTCCCCCTGCCACTACAAGCCTTTGTAAAAAGTCTCTCTCCTTTTTTATAAGCCTTTTTTATAAGAATTCTTTAAGAATTCAAAGACTGTAATAAGGTCTTCCTGGAGCATTCTTTTCTTCAGGCTGAACAACCCCAACTATCTAAGCCTTTCCTCACAAAGAGAGGTGTTCCAACCTTTTGATCATTTTTATAGCCCTCTTCTGGATTGGCTGTAACAGGTTGTCATGATTAACCCCTGCCAACAGCTAAGCACCACACAGCTACTTGCTCACTCCCCCAGGTGGGATGAACGAGGGAATCAAAAAAGTGAGAAAACTCGTGGGTTGAGTAATAGGTAAAGCAAAAACTGTGCACAAAAGCAAGGCAAAACAAGGAATTCATTCACCATTTCCCATCAATAGGCAGGTGTTCAGCCATCTCCAGGAAAGCAGGACTCAATTGTGCATAACAGTTTCCTGGGTAGACAAACGCCATGACTGGGGATATCCCTGATCCATGGTTCCACTGCTTGTTCATTTTTTTTCCTACAGCTTAGTTTGATCAGGAGACCCTTACTCACCGATGATGGTCTTCTGCCTTCCTTGCCTGATTTCTTATACATCTGTGTCAAAAATGTCTGTGCCCTAAGAAAAATGTCCTTGAAGAGCCGCCAGCTTAGTTCTGCTCTTTTATCCCTGAGCCATTTTCTAGGGGGGACCCATCCACTAAGTCCATAAAACCCAGAAAGTTTATTCTCCTAAAGATTAGTGTCTTGACTTTCCTATTTATCTGGCCCATATCACATAAGGCTGTAAATTCCATGAGGACAGGATCACTGCAGTACAGGCTACCGCTAATCTTGTCATCCTGAATTAATTCTTCTATGTTAGTAAGCAGTAGGTCCAATAACACTTTTCTAGTTAGGCTGTCTATCGTCTGGGTTAAGAAATTATCCTCAATGCACTCCAAGAATCTCCTGGAATGCTTACAACTTGCTGTGCTGCTTTTTCAGCAGATATGAGGGTGGTTGAAGGCTTCCAGCAGGATCAGAGCCTGCAAACATGTCTCTTCCTGAAGTAAGAATCCTTCATCTTCATCCTCTCCATTATCAAGCAGCCTGTAGTAAACACCAATGACAAGATTCCCTTTGTTAGCTTGGTCTCTAATTTTTATGCATAAGCTGTCAACCTATACATTGCTGTTTTTCAAAGACACCTCTGTGTGGTCAATTTATCCTTTACATAGAGGTCAATCCCTCCACCCCTCCTTCCCTGCGTTTTCCTTCTGGATAGTTTATAGCCATCAGCTGCAAACTCCAGCCATGTTACTGCCTCCTCAGGTTTCAGTGATAGTGATTAGATTATAGCTTTCTAGTTGCACAGCAGCTTCCAACTCGTGTTTGTTACCCATGCTATGTGCATTGGTATGGAGACACTTAAGCTGGGTGGACTGTATCAGTTTTGTAGAGGAACATAACTCCTTTCAGGCTCTGGTGATTTGACCTTGGCTGGCCACCAGGAGCCCACCAAGTCACTCTCTCATTCTTTACCTTCTGCAGGACACGGGGAGAAAACAAAACAGAAAAAGCACACGGGGCAATGTAAAGACAGGGAAATCACTTTCCAGTTGCTGTCACAGGCAAAAAGAAGGCTTGACTTGGGGAAAACGGATCCAATTTATTGCCAAATAATAGCAGAGTAGGATAGTGAGAAATAAAAACAAAACTAAAACCACCTCCTCTTACCTCTCCTTTCTTCTCAGACTCAAGTTCATCCATGAATTTTCTATGTCCTTCCCTCCATAAGCAGCACAAGGCATTGGGGAATGGGGGTTGTGGTCCACTCACACCACTTTGTCTTTGCCACTCATTCCTCCTCACACTTTTCCTGTGCTCCTGTGTTGGGTCCCTCCTACAGAATGTAGGCCTTCACAAGCTTCTCTGACAGCCCACAAGCTTATCTTTCCCAGAGGCTGCAGTTCTTCAAGAAGAAGATACAGTCTGTCAGGAAAGAGTTGCTCCAGTCTGGATTCCCCAAGGACCACAGCTCCTGCCAGAAAACCTGCTTCTTCAAGGAGTTCTCTCCATGGTCTGCAGCTCCTACCAGGAGCCTGCTCCTGCTTGGACTTTCCACAGCCTGCAGCTTCCTTCAGGGCACTTTCACCTGCTTTGGTGTGGAGTCCTTCACAGGCTGCAGGGTGGCTATCTGCATCACAGTGGTCCTCAACGGGCTGCTGGGGACATCTCTGCTCCTGCATGTGGAAAACCTC
>NW_008594437.1:0-4448 GCF_000691845.1 Merops nubicus | reverse complement strand
CCCTTCCTTCTTCACTGCCCTTTGTGTCTTCATAGTTGTTTCTCTCACATTTTCTCATGCCTTTCTCACAGCTGCTGTGCATAGTGTTTTCTAAATTTAGAAAAATGTTATCACAGAGGAGATATCACCAGCATTGCCAATTGGCTGAGCTTTGGCCAGCAGTAGGTTTTTCTTGGATCTGGCTTGAACTGTCTGTCTTTGACATGGGGGCAGCTCCTGCTGTCTTCTCAGAGAAGCCACCTCTGCAGCCCTTCTCCCCTCCTGCTACCAAAACCTTGCCGAGTAGACCCAAGCCAGTGGCATGTCACAGGTGTTCCACTCTGGGTGACTAGTGCATAAGCAACTCCTGGCTCTTCTCTGTTACTCAAAATTCCATCCCTTTCTCTTGCTACATTTAGTTTAAAGCTCTCCTTATAGGTACCTTTAGATACTTTTTCATCTAGGCATCCATGGGCTACCTTGAAACAGGAGTTGGGCTGTAGACATCAGTCCTCAGGAATACACCCACACACTCCTTGTGCAAAGGTTTCATCTGTCTCAGAAAATGACTTTAAGAACAGAACTGCAACAAGGGAGTGTCTTCTCAAAGTCTACAGGTCATTATACAGCTGAGTAAGAACTGGCTCCTGTGCAAGTGCTGGTGTCTTGGGTGCTTCCCAACATACTAGTGAGGCACAAATGCCAGGGTGGAGGCTTGTGACCTGGATTCCACTTTCCTACTTTTTTGTAGCTCTTTTCAGACCACTTGCAGGAAATTACCTTTTTCAGTTAGTCTGTGCGTTTGCCAAAGGTCTGAGATCATCAACTTTTGGAAACTTTTCTGTGCTTTATATAGAGTTTTGACATCAAAGCCTATGTGGCACACTTACCCCTGTGGTTCATCTGCTTTGTGGCAGCAGCCTTATGTTGGTTCCCTCCTCCTACTTGTGGCTAAATTTTAAAAGGAAGTTTCAGACCTTTATGGAAGTGACTCAAAGTCATTCTTCAGTTGCCAATTTAACTGCAGCTCACTTGGCTTTTTGATCTGCTTTAGCAACTGACTGCTATTCTTTTTGAACGAACTAGAAAAGTATAAGCAGCGGGTAAAATATATAAAAGCTGCATTCACTTGGATCTTCTCACTGTTAAAATGATCATCATTTTCCAAACTCACTTGAGATGTACACAGTATGTATCCTTCCTACCATCTCTTTTATATTTTTTTTATAAAGTGCTTTTAATTACAGTTTTCTTCAAAATAATCATTTTACTATTATGTAGATAAAACACATTTTCAAAATGCAGTTTTTCTCACCGTGTGATATTCATATACTCAGACTCCATAGCAGAGGAACAGAATAACCTAAAACAAAGTCTGAAAGACACGGAGGTCCTTCGCTTGGCCTGATATTCTGTATGTACCCTGAGCAGGCTCACAGCTGGGTGAGTTACCGTACTCCTCTCCTCTCTTTTTATCAGGCGCCTTCATTTTACAGTTTCTGAAGACACATTTTACCTATAATTCTACATAAAATTATAGACTTATAAAGCAACTTACTATTATTTACTCAGATATGCAGTGTTTGTGTATTAATGGGATTATAATGCATGTATATGTGTATATATACATGTGGGCATAAATAGATTTATATATGTGTATGTACATATGTATAAAATACAGAATTTCATATATGCTTACTTATAAATGTTGTGTTATAATACCTGTATTCAGAAAATTAATGTCTCTTGTTTCTGTTTACAGATTTATTTTTCATTAGAACATTAAATACAGGGTATGAAACTTGGAATAGCAGCTTAAAAATCGTTCGTTTTGTCATATTCAGATAGAAGTCTAGAATGGAAGCTGAAACTACCATAAAGTTGGAGAAAACTTGTTACATTAGGATATACCAAGATATTAGATCTGTGCAGATGTAGCCCAAATACCGGTTGCTTTTGAAAAATATTTTCAACCTCATAAACCTCATAACCAACTTTGCTTCAAAGCTGAACATCCTTTCTTAGTGTCTCTAGTATGGACGAAGTGATGGTGGTATCAAAAATCCATGAAATTAACTGTTCTGGGAGATTTCAAAATTCTCTTAAGACCATGGCATTGCCTTTACTCTTATTCGTCTTCCTATCTCTATAGATTTTATACAAAGCATTGCCATCAAGACCAGGGGAGGTGTGATTTCTTTCAGTCCTTGTCTTTCTTCTTAACTGAGGCATCTTAAAAGAAGTCATTTCAAAGTTGTGTCAGTTGTCCAGGGTCAACAGCTGAGGAGGCCAACAGCCTGGCAAGGCACAGCAGAAGCAATTCTATACTGAAAAGCGGTAATAACATAGATTTTTTTTAAGGGATGATAGCTATGGAAACTGTTGAAATCAGTGGATTTATATACTACATGCCCTTACATTTTATCTTTCTTTTCTCTATATCTAGTTGCTGTGACAAGAAAGTGATTTTGTGGCTTTTTTCAACCTCTCAGAAAAATGGTTAAACTAGAGTCAAGAACTTAATACTTTACCATATTTTTTTTATTCCATGTACTAGTATTCTTTTTGTCATTTCTATTAAATTTTCAGATCCTGAGTCCATCCACCTCTTGTATGAATCCTCACCTTCAATTATTTATATTTTTCTCTTTTATAATACATTTCAAATATATTTTCCTAGAAAAATGACTATGAAAGGCAGGCTATGTTTCAAGCAATGTATCAGACTATTGATAACAATGCTTTACACAATTAGTTGCTCAAATAAGTGTTTCAGGACTGAAAGTCATGTAAGGCTTTTCATTTTTCTGTTGAAATGTTTGATTCATGACATAAGAGAGAGACAAAAAGATGAAAAAAGCATGATTAATAACATGTGTATTTATGTAAGCTCGTTTCCCTTTTCACACCAAATGTTATTGCAAGGTACTTTGACCAAAAAACAGTTTTGCTTAGGCCTTATTCACACACAGGGGTAAAAATATGGTTTTTTTTTAATGTTTTATTAATTTATTTATTTATTCATGTTTTGGTTTTATGGGATTTTTTTTTTTTAAAGAATTTATTTATTTCAGGTTTATGGCTTATGTAAGCTATTTTTAAACAGAATGAAGGCAAATTTTAGCATCTGTGAAATCAAAATAGAAGGAGTTCCAGTATCAAAATCAATGGAGAACCTTTGGAAAAAGAATGTGTGAAATTTATGAAATCAGGACAGCAAAGAGATGATTAGTCCCAGGAGCTGATTGCAGTGTGATTAGTAATCAGGGATTATAAAGATACTGTACATTAAAATACAGATATTCATACTTACATTGCATCTATCTTCAGACTACATAGATTGCATACAATGTTCAAGTACCCTACTGGATCAGACCAGAGATCTGTGCCCTAGAATTATGTATGTAACAAATGACTAAGGTAAAGAGTAAGAATAGTTTTCCCCTTTCCAATGACTCGTGGCTTACAGCAACTCGACTGTTGTCATCTTATTTGATAATCCTCACTGTATATTAGCCCTGTTTATCTACCTACTTGCTTCTTTTAAGCACATATCATCTTTTAGTACCATTATAGCCTATAGATTTATAGTTTTAAAAAAAACCATGAGAAATAAGTTACTGTCTAGAACTAGACCTGGGTCAGATTTTTGCAGAGCTCTTAAGTGCTTATAGCATTTTCACTAGGGTGCCTTGCTAGAGACTCAGGAGGTTTTTAATATCTTTGATTTGAAGTGATTATTCTGAAACAGCATGGAAAGAACTGGAATTGACTTCAGCCCCATTCTCTGCTCCCTCTGTACTGCGTGGGGGGAGGAGGTAGTGGGACTGGGACTGAGGAGAAGGGAAGGGTGGCAGGAAGATGTATTTAAGATCTGGTTGCGTTTATCATTGTCCTACCCTGGGTCTGTTGGTGAATTCATGTCAGTTTTGTTTAAATTAAATTGATTTTTTTTCCCCAAGCCAAGTGTGTCTTTTGCTCGTGACTGTAGCTGGTGGGTGAGCCTTCCCTTTCCTTGCCTTACAAGGTTGTATTTTCTCCTTCCCATCCCACTGGATTAGGTGAGCAGATGTGTGGTGCTTTCTTGCCTGATAGGTGGGCTCAGACCATTACACCTACACCAGACCACTGTCTGCTCCCAAAGAGCCTGAAGGAGAGAGAAACAAAGGTGGCTTGGAGTTGCTTTCTGCAAAACTTCCTTCAGTGGTGCTAACACACACCTCATACCCATCATGATCTAGTATGGGACCTCTGTGGTGGTAGCAATAGGAACAGTTTTTTTTCTCATGTAGAACTGCAGCTGAAGAGGAATAAATTATGTTATATAAAAATCTGGGCTTGAAAGCAAGCAGCTGTTACTGGAGAATAAGTAATATAACCTTTTATTATATAATATTATAAATGACTATATAAATATTATTTTAAAATATGATATATTTAAAATGAACTGGCTACTAAAATAGGCATGT
>NW_008594436.1:58047-63700 GCF_000691845.1 Merops nubicus | reverse complement strand
GTGGCTTCACGGGTGTTTTCTGGTTGTTTTAGAGCGCCCGGTCCGCAGGATGGACGGCCCCGGGAGGGCCGTGTGCGAGGAGGAAGGCAGCAGCCCCTGCCCGGCCTGGTGCCCCGCTGCTCCGTGCTGGAGGCAGTCACCTGGGTGAGCCCCGGGGTCCTGGCTCAGGGGGATGTGAGCAGAGATCTTAGGGGTGGGGAGGAGGATGAGAGCCGTGGGCGCTGAAAGAGGAGCTGTGGTGGGCAAACTGCCGCATTGGAGCAGAGTGGAAAGAAGGAATGGGGCTCTTCTCCCTGACCTGTGCCTTCTTTTCTCCAGGGAGCACTCGGTGCGCTGCTTCTCCAACTGGTCAGGCAGATCTCGTGGCTGAGATCGCTGCCGGACGCCAGGAGGGAGCGCAGGTCTCTGTGGCTTTCTTCCTTGCCCCCTCAGCAGACAGGTTAGCAGCTCCGGCTTGTGATAAGGGACTGTGGGAGGACCCGGCTGTGGGATGGGACTGTTACCTTGTGATACATTAACTGAGATGGGAAGGGAGCTGTTGGGAGAAACTGACAACCAGCTTTCAGCCTCGCTGGGGAGAGCACGGGCTAGCATCTGTCAGTGAAATCTCACTTAACAATTTGCTGCAATCCCACTTTGCATCCCCTGTGCCCTTACCCTTGTTTTGTGTTCTAGACTCTTCCTCCTGGACTTCCCTCCTGCATGGCTCTGTGGCCAGTGCAGAGGAGGATTCTGGGCGGATTCACGCTCTGGTGGTGTCTCCTAAAGCAGACGTAGCACAGCTAACTGGAGCTGGTTTACACTCTGTATTTCAGTGGTAACTGAAGCCTCAACCAGCTGTCCCAGCACGGAGCTGGGGTCCCAGTTCCTGCAGAAAGCAAGTCCAGAGGTCCTACCAGAGAATTCATCCACAAGCAACCCCTCAGGGCAGGGAGAGCGCCAGCCCTGGGCAGAAGCAGGTATGTGCAGTGTGCTGCAGGGTTGGATACTTGTGGCAGAAGGACTTCTGAGGCCAAGTTGCCCTGTAGAAGCGAAAAGATTTATTGACACTGGAGGAGGGAGGTTAGAGTAAAAAGACAGAACTTCAGGAGTCCAGAGACAGGAGGAAAAAAGCTCCTGAAGGCAGGGGAGGAGTCTGCACTGTAACTGTGGGTGACATGGGATTTACCAATACTGGTCCGCCTTAGTGACCTGATTACACCATCCAGTTTCTGTTCTATTCCTGTGGACAGATGTTTGCAGTCAGAAGGATTTGGATGAGTAGTGGTGCACTGATGATCTGGGAGGCTTGTGTACATGGTGTGGAACTAAAGGGATTCTTTTCCTCCTGGAAGATGAGGGTGTATTTCTAAGCCTTTATGCTGTTGATAAGACAGTGGAAGGAGGTATCAAAGACATTCTTGCTGAAACGAGTTTTATAAAAATAGGAAGACATACTTCAAAAAAATTTAAGTCTTATCCAAGGAAGTGTGTCCTCCATGTTAATGTCCTGTCAAGGAAGATCAGATGAGGCCTACAACAGAGCTACTCACTAGATGTATAAACACTACTAATGGCTTCAGAAAATTGTTAGAAGCAGGAAGCCTGCTGGGACAGGTGGAAGCTGGGACAACACATGACTATGGTGTAGAGTAGGCTCATAAAATGCCACATAAAATAAAAGGTGTTGCAGAAGGGGCCAGAGGGCTTCCCCATTCTTTGCTTCCTTCCAGATTTTTGGCTTTCTTCAGTGCTGACTTAAACTACTGCCCATCACTGTTTATCAAGCCCAGCCCCAGACAGAGGTTACCGTTCCTATCAGATGGCAAATGGAGCATTTTGTTTCCGTGTCTCCTAATTAGCTCCAGGAAAACAGCCAGGTAAATTTACCTAAACCGCCAGTTAGGCTGTTGAACCCATCTGCTTTTGCCTGAAGCACGTTAAGAAGCACTCAGACACACTGCCTGGCTGGCAGGTGACTGGACATGGACCTCTGGGAGAAGTAGTGGGGAATACATGGTGACAGGGATGCCTTCGGTTGGCACAGCTGAACATCTGGGAATTAACGTGTGTCTGTGTCTGACATCTGCTGAGGCAATAGGAACGTTTTTTAGGCAAACTGATAAATTGAACAGTGACAAGTCACTAGGGCCATGTGCTCTTTCTTCATGTGTTCTTCAGAAGCTGTGAAATCACTGAGCCTCTAGTGAGGATACCTAGTCCAGTGCTTAAATGAGCTGTATGACCAGAAGAATGAACACTGACAGATTAGATGCTGGCTTTTAAAGAGGGGGTTTTGTTTGACCTGAAGAACTGCTAAAAAGGTAATTTTAAGTTGATATAAACTACATTATAGAATGGAGGTGTTAGATCTGTGGATGACTGTGGTGTGTCTCTAAGGCTTTCAGTGAAGCTGGGGAAGGGTCTAGAGCCCAAGTGTGGGGAGGAGCAGCTGAGGGACCTGGGGGTGCTGAGCCTGGAGCAAAGGAGGCTCAGGGGAGACCTTCTGGCTCTCCACAGCTCCCTGACAGGAGGATGGAGCCAGGTGAGGGTCGGTCCATTCACTGAAGGATCGAGTGATAGGACAAAAGGAAACGGCCTCACTTTGCTCCAGGGGAGGTTTAGGTTGGACATGAGGAACAATTTCTTCCCCACAAGGGTTGTCAAGCCCTGGAACAGGCTGCCCAGGGCAGTGATGGAGTCCCCATCCCTGGAGGGGTTTAACAGTCATGTAGATATGATGCTGAGGAACCTGGTTTAGCAGTGGACTTTGTAGAGTTAGGTTAATGGTTGGACTTAATGATCTGAAAGGTCTCTTCCAACCTAGACAATTATGTGATATCAAAGAATCAAAGGTCTTGGAAGGCTTTAGGAAGCCATTTCTCAAGCCACCTTGCTCCATCACAGACTTAGAGCTGTAGATCTATTAGGAGTTCGTTGGAGGAGTCAACAGGCATGTAGAGCAGATTAGCCAGCTTTTAGCTTTCTAAACATTTTCCATCCAGAACCTAAAACATCTGGAGAAGTAAAGCTGATGGGAGGGAAGGCAGAGGGGCTACTCTTGGGCTAGGAACTGTTTAAAGTACAAGAAACCTTTCACAATGGAGAGCTGTTACTGGTGGATTCCTGTGAGTCCCTTGTTGAAACCTGTTCTGTTCAGCACAGTCATCAGTAGTTTGGAAAAAAGAGGTGATGAGTGATGTGCCAGAAGAGGCAAACGGTACAAAATTATTCAGGGCAGTCAAATCTGAAAGTCACAGCCAAAGACTGCACAAGAACTAAACCCAGAGTAATCCCAAGGCAGGTTAAATGAGTATACGCAGGGGAATGTAGCTGTAAATACACATACAGAATTCAGAGTGTCAAATTAATCATTATCCTGCAGAGGGAACATTTAAAGTCACTGCGGATATGTTTTTGATAAGGTTAAGTCAGTGCTCAGAAGCAGTGAGGCCAATTAAATGTTAATTATTGTAAAGGAAGCAACACAGGACAAGACAGTATTGTAGGTTTGTGTGAGGCTACAATGCAGCCACATTGCCAACATTTAAGACATTCTAAAAAAAAAAAAAAAAAACAACCCAGTAACAAAAATGGCATAGAAAAGGATGACAAGGAGACAATTGCATACAAATGGACTCTTCAGCTTAAAAAAGAAGTGGCAGAGGGTGTGCTAGCGCTCCATGAAACTGAAAGTGTCAGGGGAAGGTGAATAGGGACAATATTTTTCATAATGCACATGTTAATAGGCAGCACAGAGGTGGTCAGGTAGCAAAAAGGCAAAAGCCATTATGAGTTTGGCCAGGGCAGAGGTAAATTGTGGAACTCATTGCTACGGGCCAGAAGTTTAAATGAGTTCCAAGAAGCGATTAGGTAAAATTACACATTCAAATTAGACTTAATTGGTCCAGCCAAAACCTCCTGCTCAGAAGATCAGAGAACAGCTGATTGCTGGAAAGTTCTGCCAGGAGGAGCGTGACTTTATAATCCCTGTTCTTACCCTTTCTGCCCAAGCATCTGCAACTGTCAGTTGTCAGAGCTAATATGTGTCAGAAATAATTTGATTTTGCTCCATACCTAACTCCTTCAGGTTACATTCTCACATTATGCTGTGCTTCTATTTTGTGGGAATTTACAGAGAAAAGTCAGGGTGAAGAGATCCAGTAATTTTCACTGAAGAGTGAAAAAAATGCCCAGTTTTGTGATGTGAGAAGTCCTGTGAATCTTTCCGTGGAAGGTTTTACAGTGAAGCTTGGTGGAACCTTTCACTCAGAGTGTGGTTTGTTTTCTGCAGAAAAAGCTGCCTAAGGTTTAGGATTGGGATTTTTTTCCTCGTGGTTAGCTACCGAAAGAGAATGAGGCTGGTTAAATCAGACTGCAGGAGGAAGCTGGGGCGAGCAGAAGGAAGGGAAGGACAGACGCCTGGCAGATGATGCAGGGGAATCTGGTAGCAAAGTCCTGCTGTTGGAGAACAGACCTCCAGGGCTCCCCATGGAACAGAATGTACCTTCCCTTCTCCAGCTCACTGTTGCCAGCAATGGCAAAGGAACTTCTAGAGAGAGTTCCACGTCCTCACCCTTACTTGCAGTGTTTCAGTTCATTTCCAGACTTGCTTGTGCTGGTCAAAGTGTACAGTGAGCATCTGCTGTTGCTCTCAGCTACTTCCTTACCTCAAGTGGCAAAGATCTTTGTGTTGGATCCAAACATCCCAGCTTGGCAGACCAGCTGCTCCAGTTTGAACATAATATGGTAGAATCTATTACTTGTAGTGTGTTTAAAAAGCAAACTTCAGGAATTTCATGTAAAAGTTGCTCTAAATAACATCCTGCATATTACTATCAGCAAGTCCTCAGCTGCACGATCACATCCTGGGTTTTTTTTACTCGATTCATGCCTCACTCTAAGCTTTTTTTTGCCAAAAGTTAAAGGCATGTAGTGAACGAGCAGGTGATTACAGCCAGTCTCAGTGTTATAGCTGCTGAATGCTGCCCTGGGGAGTTGTATTTTACCCCTGGCAGAACTGTAAAATTCGTTATTTCAATTCTGAGATTATAGACGTTTCAAAAGTGTGTTTTCATTTCAAAGCACAATGAAACCAATTGGAAACACTAACGTTTTCCATGAGGCAGAAATCCTGGATTTTGTCCAGCTCTTGTTGTGAATTCATTCTTGTGAAGCGTTTGGATGTTTTGGGATGAGCAATCTCAACTGTCTATGAGACGATTATTAATTCCTCATTTGGAGCTAGCTTTGAGCAACATTTGATTAGTACAGGATGAACAGTGGGGAAATACAAAATATTTATGGGCTGCTGAATATGTGAGTGCTAGGCATCCAGTACACTGCAAGATCATGTGGAAGAAAAGGCTGTGTGGTCGTGTTACATCATGTCTGACAAAGCAGAAATAAAGTTGCACAGAAAATTCCAGCTGTGGTATTCCCAGCTTTTGTGTGCTTTGAACGTACGACCTGGAGAATAATTTCACATGGTTCTGTGTGTGCACTAGAGGAGCAGATTTGTTCAAAGCTGGATTCCTACAAAGTTCTGCTGAAGCTCGATAGTTCTGTGGGAGATACGAACCAAACAGCTGTGGTGAACTTGCATTAACTGATGTTAGACTGAAGATTAATCAAAGCTGCCCGTTGGAGAGGGATGGGATTGTTTGCTGCCTGG
>NW_008594436.1:34907-58016 GCF_000691845.1 Merops nubicus | reverse complement strand
CTGAAGGAATCTGAGCGTTGTGTTTAGATTCTGTGCCTGGTATTGAGACAGCTGCTCAGAAACAGGTGAGCCAAACTCATGATATCTATGAAGAGATTTGATGTGAGGTTTGCCCAGCCTTAAAGGTGAGTTATGAGAGAATTCCATAATCTAGTCCTTCTGGGATGGGATGTCGGCAGTGCTTGGGCCCTGTGTGTTCTTCCAAATGACCTTGTGCTCCCCAGGAGTGGTGACCAGTCTGAGGAGATCACTGGGATTCGAGCGAGGAGGGGTTTCCAGTGGTTGAGGGGCATGAGATGGTTCTGCAGGATGATAGAATTAAGAATTAGTTTCTGCTTACTTTTCATGGGGTGATGGTTTGCCCAAACTACAGCATATTTTCTCAGTAAACAACAAATATCTGAGTTTAGGAGTAGACATCTATGTGGAATGTAAAGGTTCTTGAAAGCACCAATGTGCTAATGTTCTTTAAACAAATAGTTCTGAGAATTTGTAATACAAGCAGGTTTTTTTTCATGGGATTTGCTGTTGTATGTATGGCAAAAAAAAAACAACAACAAAAAAAAATTACATCACAAGGGAGACACCCGAACAACAGATAGTGTTACAGTGAGAAAGATCAGATAATTTTGTGCCTGACCTGAAAATAGATGTAAAGCATAGCTAATAAATTCACAGATTATATTACTTTTGGTGCAATGATGCCTAGAAATCATGTTTGCCATAGCGATCTGGCTTGTTGGGTGAGTGGGGCTTGTGCAGATAAAAGACATTTTAATACAGCCAGAGGGGAATCGTGTATCTGGGAATAATGAGGCTGCAGCTGGAATGCAGACCACAGCTTCCTGCACATTGTGAGAGGGTACAAGCCCTGCAAGAAGCAATCCTGCCTGTTGCACACTCATGCTGCTGTGCCAGCACAAGCACTCGTGGAGACGTTTAGTGCCAAGAAACAAGGAGTCAGGCCCCTCAAAAAGATGCAGTTTTCAACTTTTATTGTCTCCCTGCTCCACAGCCACACAGGATAAGGGGGACAGGGAGGGCATGGGTGCTTCTTGTGTTAGCAGTGCTGGTTTGAAGTGATCCAGGCTTCAGCAGAGGGTGTGAGGTGCCCAGGATCCAGCTGCTTACGGTGAGTCTGGCTAAAAATAATTGGCCTGGATCAGCCCTTGTCTGTTCATCCTCTGGGCTGGAGGTCACCGTCCTCTTAGAGCAGCTGGTGTAAATGCCTCTGTAATCGCTTCCAGCACCATTCTGTTAAGAGCAAGGTGGCTTAGCTTTTGCTGTAGATGTTTTCTGTAGATAATTCTGATTGAAAGTGGTCCGGTCGTGGCTGAGCCCAGGGTTGTGCTGTCGTATCTCGGAGGGCGGCGACGAGCGAGTGGGGCACGGCAGGGTGAGAACCTGAGCCTGCGTCCAATGCAGCCAGGGTAGCACGTCTGATCATCCCCTTGCAGAAGCAGAACTGTACCCTGGAAAGAAATTACCTGGAAAAGGAGCTAGGGAGGCAAGCACCTAAGCGTGAGATCTTGGTGTGGTGCCCTGGGCAACAGCAGTAGGAACACAGGTCTGATACATGCAAACTAGGCAGTTACAAATTCAGCCAAGGAGACAATTTTACCCTTCCTGTGACACTGGTGAGGGGGTCTGCCCTTCAATAACAGTGTTAAAAATTCAGAAATAGTGTCAAAAAGTCATAAAATTAATCAGCTCAGGCAGAAAAGTACTTCAGTTGAAAGCCATGAGCAGCACAGTCTGTTTAGAATCACAGACAAGAATCAAGAAGGGTTGATTAGTCATATCAGGACTTTCAAAAGAAGAATGGGCTTTTAGTACAAAGGAGGGGAAAAAAAGCCTGGAAGAGCCAGTGCCTGGGAGCAGAAACTAGTTGTATTTTAATTTGAAATGAAGTGCAGAGGTTTAAAGCAGCGATTACAAATTGCTGGAACAAACTTTTCAGAAGGAGCAGGAGATCCTTTACCTTTTGGAGTCTTCAGGTCTGGGGGCCTGTCTGGAGGAGGCACGTTAGCCAGCTGTGGGTTACAGGACTATATTCACGTGGCACTTGGTTGCTTTTGATATAAAGGTCAGATTGTTCCTTCTGTTCTTCATGTCCCTGACTGAGGGGGCGATCAGTCCTCTAGGAAAGAGCTATAAAATAGAGAGGATGGGAAAAGGAGGAAAAGGCAAAGGTACAGCAGTGCTTAACCCTGCTTTTTTTGTTGTTTTTATAATGTAGGGGAGTTCCAAATCCCTGAGAGCTCCAGCTTGAGGCCAGTTCTCCACAGTGCAAAGGTACACTTCCATTTTTCACTCCCTTCATCTGCACCTGAGGCCCCTTCGCTGCATGAAATCATCTCAGTGTGACCCCAAACGCAGCCTGAGCAATCCACTCACACACAAGACTGCTTTCTGCCCTGCACAGCTGGAGGCCAGGAGAAAGAGGGACGGGATTTGCTGCCCTCTGCTTGAGCCAGAGCCAAGTTTCAGGAACTACAGACTGGCAGCCCCCATCCTTAAAGGTGTCTATCTAACAGAGGTGCTAGCAGAGAAGCACTGAAAGAAAGTGGAAACAAAAAAACAACCAAACAAATTAAAAAAAACAGCCCTATGCAGTAGCACCAGTCTGTTCTTGTGTGTTTGCATTTTGATGCAATCTTTCAGGAGGTGATTACATGCTGTTGCTATTTTGATTCTTGCCAGACAACCCCTGACTGGAGAAGGTAGTGTCACTCCTCCTAAAGCTGCAAAATCAGGACTGGCTCTTCTCTGTTACAGAGAGGAAGACACTTTGGGCTTGAAGAGGGTTGTTCTTGTTGGGATCAAACCTGCTAATTCTTTGCAGTTGACAGTCTCGGGTGCAGACGATTCCCTGTTTTAAAAATCAGTCAGCTGAGCAATTGCACAAGGACAGTGTGAACAGAGTGGAGGTAAATTCAGTGTTGAAGAGAGTGGGTTCCTCTCCTGTGGCAGTGACCTCTGCTCCCCCACTTGGACAAGGACATTTCCTTGATCTGAGGGTGTGAGCATCAAGCTCCTCATCCTGGGAGGTGCCACCTCTCCAGGGCCACAGGAGAAGTCTGTAACTCACTTATAGTTTGTGGGGCAGCTCTCAGGAAGCTGTGGGGAGAGAAGGGGAGCTGCTCCATGTCTTCTCCTCTCTGGAGCAGCTCCAAGTGCTGGCTGAGCAGTGAAGCTGTTGGGTGACAAGGGGCATTTTTGCCGTGTGAGGTCCCCGGGTGCAGGGACACCTCAGCCCCTGTGCAGTGAGCGCTGCTGCCACTCGATGGCACTGCACTGACACGAGAGCCGGGAAGCTAAAGCTGCAGGCTGGGCTGATCCTCCTCCCACCTCCCCGAGCTGTGGTGAACTAAAAAACACTGGTTTTGATTGAGACAGAAAAGACATTGTCTCTCCTGGGCAGGATGTCCCGAGGAGCGTGCCGTGTTCAGTAAGCTGGCAGCATGGGCTCAGCTTGAGTGGTGAAAAGAGTATACAAATATGCCAGCACAGTTTTGGCAGAAGCTGTTTGTGCTGTGCCACCACGCAGGAGGGTGGGCAAGGGCTGACGTTGACTTTTGAAGGAGGTAGTTGTGAGTTGTGTTAGGTATTTGCTAAATTCTGAGAAGTCCGGTGGTGCCCGAGAGGCCACACCGAGCTCCCTGGCCAGAGGGG
Source organism: Merops nubicus (assembly GCF_000691845.1). NCBI lineage: Eukaryota > Metazoa > Chordata > Aves > Coraciiformes > Meropidae > Merops > Merops nubicus. The sequence continues at coordinate 54,341 of NW_008594436.1, read as the reverse complement.
AGGTGAGCAGTCTCCCTGCAGCTTCCCTAGCAAGATGCCTGGGTAGGATAGGGAGATTTTTTTTGTGGACACGTGACACCAGATTACATCACCCTCTAGATAACTGTAGCACAGTACAAACCTGTCTCACTGCTCAGTTTCCAAGAGAAAACCTCCTATAGGGTTTGTATGGTTTTGCTGTCTTAACAGCTTTCTTCTGTAACTCCTCAGGGTGACCCAGCTCAGCGAGGGCCTTTAGAGGAAGCTGCTTTCCAATTGCAGCAGATTTTCCGGATTGACATTTCTATTGCATTGAATATCCTCGGTAAGATGGACTTGGATTTGTGTTGTCCTTAAACCACACATTTCTCTTTTTTGGAGGACCTCCAAATGGTTGCAGGTCTTGTGTGGAAGGCAGAGATGGCACATACCCAAGCTGAAGCCTCCTTTCAGCAATTTCAACTGTGCTTTGAGAGATTTATGGCCCTTTGTCCCATTCTGCCACCTGATTTATATCAGCATATTTAAATCCAGGCTTGGTTGAAGCCTGCACTGTTGTCCTGACATCTGTAGTTGGAGATGAAGCCATCTCTGCCCTTTTTGCAGCACGAGCTGTCGTATCCTTGTATCCTTTTTCATTGTCTGAGACCTCAGTCTTCCTGGCAAGCTGAAAAAGGAACTGCAGAATTGCAATGCTAAGAAAAGCTGAAGGAAGATGCTATGATCTAAGAAAAAAGTCCCTGCCCTATATACACCCCTAGCTGCAGTGCTGAGAAGGTAAGCTGCTTCTGTGTGAACCAGACACGGTGTTAGCACGAGATCCTCCTTTCCAACAAGACTGGCAAAATTCCTAAAATTCAGCATTGCCATTTTCCTGGGGAAGTTTTGGTCCTGTGGAGTGAGGGTTGGTGAGTGGACCGAAGCACTTGGCATGGGCCAAGGGAGGCCCAGTGGCTGCAGGAGAGGTTGGCACATTTGAGGCTGCATTCTGTCTGTTTTCCCCTTTACTTTTGCACTACTTTCTTCTCAGGGATTGAAAGTATGAGAGCAGGCCAGTACGGGACAGCCTACACCTGCTTCAAGCTGGCAGCAGATCGAGGCTACAGCAAAGCCCAGTTCAACGTGGGTCTGTGTTACGAGCATGGCAGAGGCACAGAAAAAGACTTGGAAAAGGTACCTGGGGTTTGTAGGGTTGCCCATGTGCGGCACAGACCAGGAGAAGGGTCTTTGTAGGGTGCTTTTCTCTTTTTGTGTGGGTGTGAGAGTCTCTGAAGCCTCATTAGAAAATGCTGGAAATAATATAAATTACAGGTCTACAGCACTGGCTTCAGCGTCGTAGGTCCCCTCAGAGATGTGCTCCTGAAATCCTCCCTCTCACAGCTTCTGAGGTTTTCTAGTAGGTACTAGGCTGTGTCACGGGCACCCAGGAGAGTACCAAGGAGAAACCTGTCATGTTGCTGTATGTAAAACAGCACTGCACATTGAGGCCGTCCAGTCTGGGTACCTTAACAGAGCCTGCCACCTAGTGCAGGCTGGCCATAGTCAGCAGCTCCTGGAGATGGAGAGATCTGCAAAGGCAGCTTGTTTTCAGCCATTGTGCGGATCCCCGTTGGCACAGGGCGAGCTCTGGTACTGCTGGCCCAAAGCCTCCCCCTTCTCCAGGAGGAGTTTTGATGAGAGAGGGCAGGGTGGTTATTGGGTTCTTGGATACACGCTGTGCCACTTAAACACTCTAATGCTGCCAGACCCGTGCACTCGCAGCCCAGCAGCCCCAGGCAGCCTGTGCTGCAGCCCCAGCAGCGTGGGCAGCAGGGCACGGAGGGGATCCTGCCCCTCTGCCCTGCTCTGGGGAGACCCCTCTGCAGTGCTGGGGCAGCTCTGGAGTCCTCAGCACAGCAGAGACAGGGACCTGCTGGAGCAGGGCCAGAGGAGCCCCAGCAATGACCCGAGGGGGGAACCCCTCTGCTGGGAGCCCAGCAGGAGAGAGTTGGGCTGGGGCAGCTGCAGAGGAGAAGGCTCCAGCTGGGGAGACCTGGGGGCCTGCCAGGACTTCAAGGGGGCCTATAAGAAAGCTGGGGAGGGACTTTTTATCAGGGCCTGCTGCCACAGGACAAGGGATGATGGTTTGAAACCAAAAGAGGGAGATTGAGACTAGAGAGAAAAAATGTTTTCCACAGAGAGTGGTGAGCCCCTGGCCCAGGTTGCCCCGAGAGGTGGTCACTGCCCCATCCCTGGAACTATTCCAGGTGAGGTTGGTTGGGGCTCTGAGCAACCTGCTCTAGTTGCAGATGTCCCTGTTCCCTGCAGGGGGTTTGGCCTAGATGCCTTTGAAAGGTCCCTTCCCACCCAAACCAGCCTGTGATTCTGTGTTCATCAGCGGGGGGCATGTGGCAGAGCTGCTGGGTTAAGCAGGTGCAGGTTATGGTGGATCTAGACAAAGCAGTTAAGCCTCTTCTGGCCGAAGGGGACTCATGTCATGTTTTGGGCACAGATTACCTGAATCACACAAATGTGTTTCTCTTTTGCCAGGCAGCTTTTTATTACTACCACGCAGCCAGCAGCTGCCACCCCATGGCCCAATACCGCTACGCCAGGTATCTCTTGTGCCACAGACCTGGAAGTGAGTGGGATGGGCATCAGCAGGCTGTGACCTTCCTGGAGCAGGCAGCAACAGCTGGGATAACAGAGGTGAGTGCCCCCAGCACAGGAGGGAGCCAGCAGAGAACCCTGTCTACAGGATTTGAACCACAGGACATCCTGGAAAACAGCGTCTGTGGGACTGGAAGTAAAATTCTTCCCACCTATGTCCAGCAGGGTGAAGGAGGAGATCCTGCCCCTCTGCCCCACTCTGGGGAGACGCCCCTGCAGTGCTGGGGCAGCTCTGGAGTCCTCAGCACAGCAGAGACAGGGACCTGCTGGAGCGAGGCCAGAGGAGCCCCAGCAATGACCCAAGGGGGGAACCCCTCTGCTGGGAGCCCGGCAGGAGAGAGTTGGGCTGGGGCAGCTGCAGAGGAGAAGGCTCCAGCTGGGGAGACCTTCTGGGGGCCTGCCAGGACTTCAAGGGGCCTGTCAGAAAGCTGGGGATGGGCCTTTCACCAGTGCCTGTTGCAACAGGATAAAGGGTGGTAGGTTTAAACTAAAAGAGGGAGATTGAGACTAGAGAAAAGGAAGGAATCTTTTCTGTTGAGAGCTGTGAGCCCCTGGCCCAGGTTGCCCAGAGGGGTGGTCGCTGCCCCATCCCTGGAACCATTCCAGGTGAGGTTGGCCAGGGCTGTGAGCAACCTGCTCTAGTTGCAGATGTCTCTGCTCCCTGCAGGGGGGGTGGACCAGATGACCTTTGAAAGGTCCCTTCCCACCCAAACCATCCTGTGATTCTATGATATTTGTGCTCCTGGCAGGGTATGGGAGACAGCCCTGCCTGCACCTGGGAGGTAGGTGGGTACCCACCATGTCAGCAGTGTTGGTTCTCTGGTTTGCTGTTAGATTTAAGACCTAGATGAGACCACTGGCTGAGGAAAACTGACCTGCATTTGGAAATGTAGCTGTTATTTCATCTCCGCTCAGTTCTGACAGCACAGGTTGCTTTGGTGGAGGAACTTCCATGAGGCGCTTGAATTAAGAACAGATCCTCATATGGGATCTGTGACTTTTCAAGATGATTCATCCACATGGATCTGTGTTCTTTGCCCTCCTTTCTCATCTTTAGGAGATGAATTTAGGCATGTGCCATCTTGCGCTGCGAACACCAGTGGTTCTGGCGATGACTGGCTCGTGTAGCACGCTGTTCCAGGAAGTGCATCTGCTCTGTCTTCCAGACAGCTCACAAGGAGGAGCTCTTCTCTGGCTCTGAATTCTGCAGTGCCATTTGAAACAATATTCTGGGTGTTGGGGTATCAGCACAGTGCAGTTCTCGAGATCAAATGTGATTTTTCATGTTTACCTTATCAGACTGATTTTTTTTCCCAGGAGAACCCTCTCTGCTGCAAGCAGGTTACTTGTCACCCTTGTCTTGCCACAATAATTTTGGCATTTGAGCATTTCTTTTACTGATTTTGCAGGTTGGAGTAATTAAGAAGGGAAATCCTGGCTGATTCATGTCATGTCATTTTGTTGCAGGCACAGGCTTATCTTGGAGTGCTCTACATGAGGGGGCTGCACCCTAAGGAGAAGAAAGGTCTCCAGTACCTGCTGCTGGCAGCAGAGAACGGTGTAAGTAATCCCTCTGCAGGTTGTGACTGTTCTCAGTTTGGGATTGTTGCAGGTTGCAGGTAGTAGAGTTTAGGGCTTCTTGGAAACAGGAGCGAGTGTCAGGACTTTATCCTGCAATCTGAAAGGACAGAGTGGAGCCTTGGTGCACTGTGGAGAGGAAGCAGGGCTGGGTGCACAGACCTACAGAATGGGAGTGCAGAAGCAGCCCCATTGGATTGGAGCAGTTCCTATGGCACCAGTGCTTATATTTACATAGCTTAACTTTACAGGTTTCCTCTTGTGGAGCATCTACACCCTCTTCAGTCAAACTCTTTCACTACTGTATCATTTGGAGAACTTTGTTGTGTCTGTCTTGAATCTGATCTTCAAAATTGGCCCATGATTTCTTGCCTCCTGCAGAGAGGTTGAAAAGATTATTTCTGTTTCTTTGCAGGGGCCTTTAACGTACGTAAATAGTTGAATCCCCATTCAGCCTTGCCCCGTTGTGTGAGTTTATCCTCACACATCATGTTGGCTAGATTCACAACAATTTTCTTGCTCACTATTGAACTTTCTCCAGGTGACCCAGGCTTCTTTTTTTCTGAAGGGCAGTAAGGACTCACAGTCTCAGCATAGTACTGCTCCTGAACCTTCACCACCACTTAGAGGAGTACAAGGCTGACATCCCATCCCTTGCAGGCAGGTTTCTGCATCCCACAGTTCTGTTTCTTTACAACACTCTGACACTGTTCACGCGTTTTCAGCTTGTAATAGCTAGGGGTTTTTTTTCTGAAGAACTTGTTCATTTTGACTTCAGTTCCCACAGCTTTTGTGTGAGGGAAAATAATGAAGAGCTGCTCTTCCCTCTTCTTCTGGCAAATACTTCTGATTCTGCCACCTTTTAGTGTGTCCTTTCTGAGTTATTTCTTTTGCAGGCTGCAGAGTGCTAGTTTAGTTTGTCTCTCCAGGTAGTTAAGCTGTTCCACTTTGCTTGTCAGTCTTCCCTCTATGTTTTTTAATTCTCCTTGACCATTTTAAGGTGCTTGGACTAAAGCTGGACTCAAGATAGAGGCATGCCAGGGATCTGAGGTAATGAGATCCTCTGCCTCATTCTGTATTTCCTTCCAATAATTCCTAATATTGTTTTCCCTTTTGCCTGCCACTGAGCAGCGACTCAATGGTTTTGGGAGCTATCACAGTGACTCACAGATTTCTTTCTACAAGCACAACTTCACATTTGTCAACTCCAAGTTTCCTCTAGGATTTTGTTGCCCGCTTTTAGTCCTACAAGATCTTCTCTAATTAGAATCATAGAATCCTTTAGGTTGGAAGGGACCTTCAAGATCATCAAGTCCAACCATTGAGCCAATAGGGCTCTAAAGTCCTCTGCTAAAACAGATCAGAATCTGCCAAGGCTGGAAGGGACCATAAGGATCACCCACTTCCAACCCCTCTGCCATGAGCAGGGACACCTCCCACTAGATCAGGCTGCCCAGAGCCTCATCCAGCCTGGCCTTAGAGACCCCCAGGGATGGGGCCTCAACCACCTCCCTGGGCAACCCATTCCAGGGTCTCACCACTCTCATGGTGAAGAACTTCTTCCTCATTTCCAGCCTGAATCTGCCCACTTCCAGCTTTGCCCCATTCCCCCTAGTCCTGTCGTTACCAGATAACCTAAAAAGTCCCTCCCCAGCTTTCTTGTAGGCCCCCCTAAGATACTGGAAGGCCACAATAAGGTCACCTCGGATTAATTCTTTACAGTAATTTTGATCACTCTGAATGACTCTGCGTCTCTTGCAAACTTTACCACTTCAGCTTTCAGGTATTTTTAAGAATGCAGCACTGTCAGATCCCTGGTGAGACTGGAATTGACCAGCCCCAGCAGCTCAGACACCACGTTCGTGATGGTTCATAGAGTATTTCATTCCAAATCTGTTAAAGATCTCTCATAAGCTGCATCCTTGACTCCTTTCTTTCAGCCTGCTGGCAGATGCGTGTGCTGCACAATGTAACAATGAATCCTCTCATTAAATAGATGATTGTCATTTACTGAATGCCCTTAACAACAGAAAATGTAGCAGGTGGCTGCAGGTCCCAGGGGTACACCCAGCAGATAGGCGTTGTGCATGTTTTGGTCACAGCCCTGCCAGTTCTCAGAGCCCAATCATCTTTCCCACCTCTGCTTCCCAATGGATGCTGGCTGCGGGTGTCCCACAGCCTCATCTTTGGTGACAGGCTCACGTGTAGGCTCCCTGAGATGTAACCCCACGTCTTCTGCTGGGAGAAGGGCTCCACGACTATGTTCTTTTGCCATTACCCTGGAGTAGGAGTTGATGTTTAGTTGTTAAGAGTACTGGGTATGGGTGAAGCAAGGACAGCGCAGTTTAGCTACAGCTCCAAAAAAGGGAACGCAGGCACAAAAAGTCATGGGTTCAGTGTTTCTCTCTCAGGTTGTTGCTCTGTGGTGGAGCTGAGGGAGGAACTCTGACAAATGTTCTTCCAAATACAGCGACGCTTCAGAGAACTGCGTTTTACTTTGGTTACCGCTTTTTATCCTCCCTCATTTTATGCGTGCGACCACAGAATATAAAAACCATATTAAAGAGTGTCGTAGGAGAACTGAGCCTGACCTTTCCCAATTCAAAGCACATTGCAGTCACTTATGCCATGCTAATTTGGGGATCTCTTCTCCTCGTGGTCTTGTCTTCGAGGCGTTCATCGTAGAAGAGGTGGTTGGTGGAATACTTCATATTTAACCCTGTCTCTTGTCACATCTGAAGTGCCAATCCTTCAACATGTTTATCTCGCCTCTAAAGAAGTTTATTGCTGTCATAAACTGAGACTTGCAACGTTTTGCAAAGCACCCACTCATTGAGTGCTTCGCTTTCCTTTACCAGCCACATCCCAGACAGCAACACTTGCAACATGTTCTTTTCTCTTATGTCTTTCTTAAAACTTGCTGCTTACTTCCTTTTTTTAAATTCTTTTCAGGTGTTGCTTTTGCCAAGCCTTGTTTAGATCACGTTTCTGGCAGTCATGCTCTTCAAGTTATGTTCCTGCCTTTCTTTCTGGAAAAGGTCTGTGTGATCACTAGCCTGTGTGATCTCTTCAGTGCCTTCAGGACCATTGTCTGGCTTCCTTGCTATCTCTGAGACCCTTTTACTCATGTTGGCTCTCAGAGACAAAGTGGGGTTTGGCTCCACTGACCCATCTGCAGTGGCATCCTCTTCTTTCTAGTTCATTCTCATATGTCGGGGTAGTTTTGGTCCTTTTCCTGTAGCACTCACTTGCCTTCATTTCTGCTGCTTGAGATTTTTTCTGGAACACAATTAAGTGGGGCTGAGCAAGACAGCAATGCACTGTGGTGTTGAAGGCCTGGTGGCCTGATGCTGCCAAGGGGAAGCTTCCAACCCTCGGTGGTATTTGTTATGTTTTCAGAAGACATCTGTGTGAGCCATAGCATAGGGCAGTCCACAGGGCGTGCTCGGCGTTTGGGTGTGATCAGGACGTGGGTGCAGCCAAGGCTGCCCAAGTCCCCTTAGCTCTGACCCCTGAGACAACTGGGATGCTCTGCAGAAACAGCAGTTCCTTTGTTCCTGTGACGCAGACCTGGGCGTTGAAAGGAAATTGGTGAATTTAATTGGAAAGGGATACAAAGGAGTGGAATCAGGGGTAGCTGGTAAGAAATTCTGCTTCACGATGTGCTCCAAGCAGGGGCTGTATTTCTGAAGATACAGTTTGAGGGACCAAAGATAGGGGAGTAAAATTAAAGAAGGTGGCCAAAGATAGAGGAGTAAACCTTACAGAAGGTGTTAAAGACTCCCTGTGCTCCTTTCATGCGCTGTCGTCACTTCTCCATGGTGTGGGGCTGATGGCTGGGCTTTCTTCTCTGGTTAGGATGCCCAAAGCAGATACCACGTGGGCGTTTGCTATGAGAAGGGCCTTGGAGTGCGGCAGAACCTGGCAGAAGCAAAGAGACACTACAGAGAGTCAGCTGCTGCGGGGAACGGGAACGCTCGGGAGAGGCTGCGAGTGCTGGAACAGGAGGTGGAAGGTACCAGGGGCCGTGGGGGGAGAGGATGTGCAGGACTGCAAGAGGCAGGAGCCCCATAAAAGCAGGGCCAGGGGGAAGGCAGCTCAGGGCCACAGCAAGAAGAAACCCTTTTCACTGAACGGAGCACTTGTCTTTCTTGCTTCTTTTCACTTCTCACCAGCTATTTCCAGTCGAGCTGGGGTAGAGAAGCCGTTCCCACAGCGTGGTGCATCGTCAGGATCTGGTTCTAGTGTACTTGCAGATGTGCAAACAAAGCATCTGTTCCCTTCTGGAATCAGAGCCTCTTCCTCTAGCCCCTGTTTCTGGGCCACTGAGCGTGTGCGCGCAAGGCTCCACGCCACCCAGCCAGGACAACCTGCCCTCTCCCTGCCCCACTCTTGGAGTGCAGATGGGCTCCACATGATGATGCTCAGAGGTGCAGGATGGAGCCATTCCCTCGGGGACCGGGCGGCACCGCTGGAGCTGCAGCGCTTGGAGCCCCACCACTGCTGCTGCTAGAGAGTTGGTAAGTGAAACCAGCAGGCAGAAGGGAAGACAGCCCTTCCCAGGTATCTAGACAGTCTGGATCCATGGGCTGAGGCCAAGGGTCTGTGGTCCAACAAGGCCAAGGGCTGGGTCCTGCACTTGGGTCACAACAACCCCCTGCAACACTCCAGGCTGGGGGAAGAGTGGCTGGAAAGTGCCCAGCAGAAAAAGTTACCCTGCAAAAAAAAAGGACCTGGGGGTGCTGCTTGGCAGCCAGCTGAAGATGAGCCAGTGTGTGCCCAGGTGGCCAAGAAGGCCACCAGCATCCTGGCCTGCAGCAGCATTGGTGTGGCCAGCAGGACTAGTGTAGGGATCGTCCCCCTGGACTGGGCACTGGGGAGGTCACCCCTCAAATACTGGGTTCTGTTTTGGACCCCTTCCTCCAAGAAGGACCTTGAGGGGCTGGAGCATGGCCAGAGAAGGGCAACAAAGCTGCTGGGGAAGGGTCTAGAGACCAGGTGTGGTGAGGAGCAGCTGAGGGACCTGGGGGTGCAGAGCCTGGAGCAAAGGAGGCTCAGGGGAGACCTGAATTGCAGCAAGTACCTGACAGGAAGCTGGAGCCAGGTGGGGGTCAGGGTCTTCTCCAAAGGGACAAGGGACAGGACAAGAGGAAACAGCTTCAAGTTGCCCCAGGGGAGGTTTGGGTTAGGTCTGAGGAACAATTTCTAATCCACAAGGGTTGTCAAGGCCCCGGCTAGGTTGCCACTGTAGGGGTTTCCAGGCCATGGAGATGTGGTTCTGAGGGCCATGGTGTAGTGGTGAGCTGACAGTGCTGGGTGAACAGTTCAACTCAATCTGAAAAGCCTCTTCCAACCAAAACATTTCTATTAATTCTGTGACTTCCTATGGCACTGTGTCACCTGACCCTCTACCTTCTTGTGCAAGGGCTTTTCTTACACCCCTACATTTCCACACAGAGCTGCAAATAATAGACTTCCACCATGCCCCAGAGCCGTGATTTGGGGCTGTAATTCCAGTAGCCCTGTGCATCTTTCATGTGGCCCCCCAGTGAGATTTGCAAGCCACCATACAGTGACTCTGGCCGCTGATTCGCTGCTGGGCCTGGCCTGCTCCTTCTGAGGCAACTTGATCTCACTCCAAGACTAGATGTTCCCACAGAAGCTGTGCTACCAGCATGTTCTGGGCTTGTCTCTCTCTTGCCATTGTGATGTTTCATCCACCTGCAAGCAGGGGAGAGTGAATTCAGATTCCTAGGACGGGTGTTTTGTGGGGTGTGCCTTGTGGATCCACCTGAGCTGCTGAGAGTAACGGCTGTCCTCAGCCATCCTGCAGCACCACCCGTGTCCTTCACTCCCCAGTTGTTATCCCTGCAGCTGTGGCAGCGAGCTGCTCCCCTGGGGACACCCCTTTGAGTCAGGCTGAGCAAGATTTGCTTCCAAACTTATGTCGTGCCCGTTCGCCGGGCGCGGGGGCTCATTTTCACTGGGGTGGGCAAGAGATGCTCCCAGCGGGCCCACGCCGCTGCCGGGCAGGCAGCAGCAAGCAGCTGGTAGGATCATTTCTTCCACTGGGGCAGCTGAATCCGGAAAAAGACATTTGTCCACACCAGTTTAAACTGGTTCAAGGGCATCCGAACAAACTATCCGGCTTCCTGTGGCCGTGGTGCTTGGATCCTTTGTGTAGGCCGGGCTCTGGAAAACAAAAGCGACGGCCCCATCCTGGACTTGTTGTGGTCTCCATCCCACAAGGGAGGGACGCAGCCAGAGCTCAACACCTCTGATTGTTCTAGTCTGGTCTCTCCTTCTGCTCAAACCAAACTTTCTTAAGCCATTTCCTTTATCAAGCAGGATGCAATTAGCAGGAAATTCCTCGGGTGGATTTCCTATTTTGTGATAATCCAGGGGATGGGGGGAGGGATTGGGAAGGGGGGGTTGAAAGCAGTTTGCAGCATCAGGAAACTGGAGAGAGGAATTTATCTCCTTTTTAACCTGCTCATTGTAATGTATTTTTATGTAAAGATTGTCCTTTGACAGGCACATCAAAGTAATTTCCCAGAGGAAGAGGTTGTGCCATGAGTTTGTCAACACTTCGGAGACTCCAAATACAAAAGTGGATATTTTGGATCTTAAAGAGTCTACCTGGGGAAATCTTCCTCTGTTGCTTTTGGTGTTGGGTCCCAAGAGCAACAGAAGGGGATGGCTTTTGCATTTATTCTGCTTTAAATTATCTGTATCGTTATCTGCTGTGGCCTGTGTGTGTAGGCATTGAAGGCAGGGTACTGTCACCCCTAGATGCATGGAAAAGGAACAGTGGTAGGACACTGCTGGGATCCTCCAGGATCTCAGCTGCTGGGTTGTGCTGCCTGTTTTTCTTCAACTTAACAATAAAACGAGCGCCAAAAATACCACCCAAAGACACCTGATGTGACAGCCCCACCCTGAGCAGATTGCCTTTGGAGAAACCTGTGTGTTCTGAGTGGGAAGGCAGTGGAGGAAAGCCAGCAAGGTGTGTGAAACCCTGCATGGCTCTCCTCAGCCTGGCCCTTGTGGTCCCAGCACAGCAAGCAGGGACATTGTGCATTGGTTTTCCTACCCTAAGAGCTCATGTACATGCAGATCAAAGCCAAAACCTGTAATATGTCTGGAACTGCTGATTGAATATTTCAAAATAGTGTTTTCACACTCCCCTTTTCCCAGGTTACCTGTGGCAGACTCCAGCCATCTGTTGCCTGCTTCTGGGCAAGGACTACGCTCCAAAATCCAATGGCCTCAAAAGAGAGCGTGGAGAAGGAAATAGTGGGCACCTAGTGCAGCCATAGGAGAAGTGCCAGTGTTGATTTTGGGAGGACTTACAAAATGCCGAGTTCACAGTGGTAGAACCACAAAAGCTGAAAGGATCAGTGGGAGACAACAGGCAGATCTCTGCTTTCTGAGTTGCCACACCAGGCATTCTGCAGCAACAACATGTCAGCCACACTGCACATTGGTCCAGAGATGGTAGTGTTAGAAAAAAAAATCATTTATTTAAATAAGAAATGAGATCCTAGAGCCCAACCCTGCCAGGTCCATGGGTGCAATGCCTTGTTGTCCTGGTGCATGGTCTGTAGCTGACTGTGAAGTGCTTGTAGTTGATCTAACAGCCCCCCACCCATCATTGGGCCTGCCCTGGGAGGAGAGGGCCCTCCTGAGGTTGTGTGACTGGAATGTGATAGTAAGGTGGAAGAGGGTGGAGGAGGAGAAAAGCTCAGAAGGCAAGAACAGGCAGGTAGAGGGGAATCAAGCAAGGTGAAATCAGTTGTGGAACAGTTTGATGGGGGGAGGCAAAGGAAGAAACATGCTGTGATCAGTCTAGACATGGATGATACAAGGACCCTGGTAAAGCACACACGTGCACCCCAGATGCAGAAGGAAGCTTTGTCTGACTCTTGTCTCCTCCTCACAGCCACCAAGCTGCCTACAGAACAGGAGCACCATCTTCCAGTCCGAGGCTCTTCCCACGTGCCGACAGCTGCCGCAGAAGCCCTGAGCCTGTTTCACTGTGGACTTGGACCTTCTGGGACAAAATCATTTCAAAGAGGGTGCTCATTTCTGAGAGGAAAGTGCTGGCCAGTCTTGTCCCAGTAGCATCCGAGTCACCTTTGCCAAAAGTCTCGAAGGTCCTTGGTTTCTCCTGCCTCGCAGCTTCCTCATCCTGAGGTGAATGTGGAGAGTCAGGGGAGAAGACGTTGTCCTTGTAACTGCTGGTGAGGGGCAAAGAGAGACGAGCCACCCACCCTGGATCAGCAGCTGTCAGCCTCTTGAGGGCCAGCTCTGGAGAGAGTGAAAACAACTGCTGGTGAGACATGGAGTAGAGGAGACCACAGGAGAGAAGAGCCCAGGGGAAAGAAAAAGGAAGAAAAAAAATAATACTGAGAAACAAGGAGACTTTCTGAAATCAGCTGTGAGAGAACTGATTGTAAACGGGTCTAGCGATAAGCTACCAGCAGCATCATTCAAACCAACAGCTTTAAAAATCCAAGCCAACTAGAACTGGTTTAAAACTACAGGGTTTGGTTTTGTTTTGTTTTGTTTTTTTTCAGTATAATAACATTAGGATCACTTTGCTTTCTCCTTTATTGCAGCCTCAAGTGGCACTTCACAAAATTGTTAGCAGAGCCAGAGAAAGTGAGGGTTGAGGGCTGGCTACAGGGGAGACAACAATGGAAAGCTTTCAGGGGGGAAGTGTTGGACAGAAAGGTCACTCATGGACTTCCCTGAAGGGTCACTCTAGGGTGGGAATTTGCTGCTAAGCAGACCTATTGAGACCGAAAAGAAATGGGTTATTGTGAAAACTGTGACAACAGAAGCAGAATGAGATTCTGGATTATAAAATGCACAGCTGGGTGGTTGAAGGCTAGTAACAAAAAAAAGCAAAAGGAGCTATAAAGGAGTTGTTCCTCAATTGGAAACAGATGAGGAGCAGTGGGAGCCTGATGTGGGCGTGCACTGCAGGCTCCTCAGGGTACCAATAATGGGATTCTGCCCCAAAATGGGCAAGTAAAATCATATAGTGTGTTGGTCAGGGTATTCCCTGGTGGCACAGGGACAGAGCCAGGGTGTTGTTCCTAGGTCTGTTGGGACCCCATTAGGAGAATTACATACAAATCTGATTATCCACCCATAGGAAAGGGGATCTGAAATGACAGAAGTGCAGGGAAAACTGAGATGAAAACAGGAGTGAGTCCAAGGCTTACGTGCTGGAGACCCCAAGAGGTAGGTGCTGCTCAGCCTGAGGAAGCAAATCCTCACTGGGGGCAGCTGGCTGAAGCCTGTCATTATTTTTAAGGGATAAACACCAACAAAGGAAATCTTTATGCTTAAAATAGCATTGGCAAAAGAAGAAGTGATTATAACTGTCCACAAATAAACATGTTGGAAATTAAAGGAAGGTCCCCGAAGCAGACCAAGCCTGGAATCGCTTCCTCCTCAGACAGCAGGAAAGGAAATTGGGGTTCTTGGATGTTTAAGGTGGTAAACAAGCCTGCGTGAGGTGGTGCACGGACCCTGCTCCAGCTCCAAAGCCTACCCCAGAACCACGGGGTCTGGGAAAGACGGAGTCAGGAAGCAGCAAAACCACAGCGGTCCCAACGGGATGGCAAGAGCTGGTGTCATAACAACATAGTGGCCTCTGGAAGGAGGGTCCCCTTTCTAATGCACTTGCCACACTGCTTCCAGAAGATAATCGATACCCTACCACAGCATGGGGCACGTGTCCCTCAGTCCGTGGCTAGTCAGTCACTGAGACAAGTGTCCTTCCTCATCCAGCTAATTAGTCTTTTTTCTCTAGGAAAAACCCGTGTCCTGGGGTGGGATGGGGCTGAGGGCTGGGATTCAGAACTGGTAAGGACAGAGGGGCAGACACATCACTTAAATTTTGATTCAGCTGAAGCCCTGAAGTTCTTTGTTCATTGCTCAGCTTCCATCATTTCATCCTGCAATCCTAGGATTTCTTACAGTCAACCTCAGTATTTTCTTTCATTCCCAGTGACTGTTCCTTAAGAGATCTCCCAAATGTGGTGAAGTCTCATGGTTTTGCTCCAAAACATCCACAGTTCTCCCCAGTCTGCCAGAAGCTGCTGCATTCCTGGATATTTTGATGCTTCAGCTGCAGAGCAGGGCATGACAGCAGTCTGCTCTGCGGGGAGAGCCACAGCTCAGAGGGTGATGGTCCTGTGACCATGAAACCTTATCAGTAGGTGTTTAATTTGTCCAATAACTCTTTACTGCCTTATTTTACAGTGTTTGGGGTGTGGGGGTGGTTTTTATAACCAGCAGAGTTGTGTTACCTGCCTCTGTGAGTGCTGGTGGGGGATATAGGTGTTCACAGACTGTGCTGAGCTCAGTTCTTCCAGCACAAACCACCGGTCACTGCCTGGGATGGACAACTCCTGCAGTTCCCCTCCTGCCCTAGCACAAAGGCCCCGACGGCTGCCACCAGCAGAACTTCCTTCCTCCCACTCTCAGGATGCAAATCCACCTCTGTTTGTCTCTGGGAGAGGAGGAAGGAGTCCAGCAGCCCCGTCGCCTTTTCAGGAAGGTCTGGGCTCATGGTTAAGGTTGGCTTCACCACTGAAGCAGGACAGCCCCTTTTGCCATGGCCAGCAGGGCTGGTGGGCAGGAAGCCACACTGGCACAGCTTCAGCACGCAGCCCTGGAGTTCACTGTGAAACTCCAGTAATTTGGCAAAAGGATGGGGCTTTTCTATCAAATTCCAAAAGCAAGGGAGATGGTCCTTCACGGCTGCGCTTCATCATCACACAGATTTTTTAGAAGCATAGAATCATTAAGGCTGGAAAAAAGCTGTTAAGATTATCAAGTCCAACCATCAGCCCAACACTACCATGACCACTAAACCATGTCCTGAAATACCACAGCCACATGATTTTTTGAGCCCCTCCAGGGATGGGGACTCCACCACCTCCCTGGGCAGCCTGGGCCAATGCTTCACCACTCTGCCAGGCAAGAAATTCTGCCTAAGATCAAATCCAACCCTCCCCTGGTGCAGCTGAAGCCCATTGCCTCTTGTCCTGACACTGGTTACTTGGGAGAAGAGACCAACCCCCCCCTCACTCCAACCGCCTTTCAGGCAGTTGTAGAGAGCAATAAGGGCTCCCCTGAGCCTCCTCTTCGCTGGACTAAACACCCCCAGGTCCCTCAGCTGCCCCTCACAAATCATGTTCCCAGACCCCTCACAGCATCATTGCCCTTCTCTAGACCCAAGATTTTAGGATGCTGCCTGTCTGGGCAGGTCTAGATCTGGACGGATCTGCTGAGCAGGTCCACCAGTCCCTTTACTGGTGCTTGTCAGTAACCCCATGAGATGAGCTGGGCAGCCTGTTGACTCCCTGCTCTTGGTTGCAGGACCTTTAAATCAGAGGAAGCTTGTGGGTCTCATTTCACCCAGCCTTTCGTTTGCTCCTTACTAGAATAAAAGGGCAGGAAGGCAAATGGAGAGAAACAACATGGTTCTCCCTCTGAGCCGGAGCACAGAAAACACCCAGCTTGGAATTAAAACAACCACAGCAGCAACTTGGCTAGTTCTTACTGTGGAGGAGCACAGAGGCTCCACGATGAAATTTCTGCTACAGGACATGAGTCAGCCCAACTCTTTCAAATTGAAATGCCAGTAGAAAAGATTTTTTAGAACAAATCAATAAAAGGAGCATGTAGAAAATGTCAGGCCCAGATGGTATTCACCCTGGAGCGCGAGAGGAACTCAGATATGAAATTGGGTGGTTTATTAGCTGCTGTTCGTTAACTACTGCTTCAAATGAACATGGTGTCCGAGGAAGGGAAGGTGGAAATTGTGACATGAGTTTTTAAGCACGTGAAGGTGAACTTAGTGCAGATGGATTTGGGGAAGTCATTCTCTGTGAGACTCAGCAGGTAGCCAAGTACCTGTTACTCAGGCAAGAACCAACGTGTGACATTTGCAAGGTGGGGAACTGTGTTTTGCAAATTTGTTGGTGTCTTTGAAAGAGGTGGATGAAGTGTCCTGGTTGACAGGGGACCCCTGAGCTTGTAGAGCACCAGCCAAGGGACCTGAGCATGCCCAGGGACTCATCTGTGTTAAAAGCTGGGAAGCAAAGGTATGAATCAATAATCTTCCCCACCAAGGGAGGTCATTAGTGGAGTCCCAGAGTAGCAATTCACCATAGTGATAAATGACATGGAGAAGTAGATGGTGTTGGTGTGGACTCCACAAAAACACCCAACAACATAGAAATGGGGTTGCTGAAGGGCCTGTTGAGTTTCATGAGCAAAACGTAGTTGGTGGATTTGTGTCACCAGCTGTTGGATAATTACCACTGGGAATGATAGGTCATGTATTGATGACTCTCCCACCAAAATCTACAAGGATTTGGGAGTCACCATGTGCAGTTTGGTAACTGAACTCAGCATGGAGCTTGGACAGGGCAGGAATGAAGAACAAACCAGAAGACCTCCTTATACCACCAGTGTAGATGTATCCTACATCTACAGTTCTGATACCACATCTGGTCACAATTCTGGTCATCACATCTCAATGAGGATACACTAAAATTAGTGACAAGTTAGTCACAGGAGATGAGAATGGACTAGTTGAACCTTGTAGGAAATAGGAGCCTGATGGGGCCCAAAGGGTATGTAATATCTTGAGAGGCTTGACAAAGACAACTCCCAACCTTTCTCAGTCTACATGGACTGAGGAACAATGAAACAAAGGGGCTGAGGTCCGCCTGGGAAGCATTTTGTATCTGGACTTCACCCCTACTTAACCACATAGGTCAACCTCACAAATCAGCTAAACAGCAGCAGATAGATCCATGGGAGGAAGGACCTGCCAAGAGTCATTAAACAAAGAAGGCCAACGTAAGGCTCAACAGGTCCCTTTGCTGTAAACTGCCTGGTACCAAAAGCACAGGATGGTCCATTCATGCTGTCCCAAGCACCTTCCACTATCAGAGCCACCCTAGGAAATGAGATGTCCCCTGACTTGCTGCAGGCCAGCCAGTTTTCTCTTCTGAATGGGGTTAGTGTCTTCTTTGAGGAGATCTTTCTGCTGGAGCACCCCCACCAGCCCCAACGTGCTGCCAGCAGCAAGGCCACCTCACCTGCCTGCGGCTCCAGGAGGGTCTCCAGCTCCTCTCCCACCAGCTGCTGCATGGAGAGATCGAAGCCACTCTCCGAGTCGCGGTCCTCGGCCTCGCTCTCACCATGCCCGCTGTCCTTCGTGCTCAGGCCATCAGCATCCAGCCCCCCAGCCCTGCAGGACACAAACCCTCTGGTCACTCATCAACCCCCAGCAGAGACCTGTCCCACCCGCTGCCTTGAAGGTGGTTGTCTTCATCCCACAGGATCCCAGCGTGGTGGGGCTGGGAAGGACCTCTGGAGATCATCTCATCCAACCCCCCTGCTCCAGCAGCTCACCCACAGCAGGGTGCCCATGATCACACACAGGTGGGTTTGGGATCTCTCCAGAGAAGGAGACTCCACAACCTCTCTGGGCAGCCTGCTCCAGGCTTGGACAACCTCATAGGAGAGCAGTTTCTCCTCCTGTTCAGGTGGAACCTCCTGGGTTCCAGTTTGTGCCTGTTGCCCCTTGTCCTGTTGCTGGGCACCACTGGCCCCAGCCTCCTGCCCCCCTTTAGCTCTTGCTCAGCATTGATCCCTCTGAGTCTTCTCCAGGCTGACCAGCAACAGGGCTCTCAGCACTCTGCTGAGCACTGGGCTACACATGGGACTGCTCCACATGTCTTGCCCAGAAGGTTTTTTTCCTTCTTCAGGGACATCCTGAGCAAACAGGGAGCTGCTGGCTCTTCCTTATGAATTCAGAGGAGAACCTCATCACAGCCCAGCCCTACCCCAGAGCAGTTCTCCCACCTTCTCCATCCTCAGCAGATGGGAGATAGTGATGTGAAAGGTAGAGAAAGCTGTGATCTGCCCATGGCCTGGCATCCTCAGGAACAACACAATATAATGGAAACACCATAAAGTTTGTCTCTGGGAACACCTTCAGCACACAGCTGGGCTATCTCAGTCCTTCCCATCCCTGCTAGTAGGATCTCCCCCACTAGCCTCCAGGCCTGGGGACAGATGCCCCAAACTCATGTCAACAGGCAACAGCATCGCTAAGAAAATACCCAGAGCCATAAAAAAAAACTCATCCCCATGCTGCTGCCTTGAAAGGTGGGACCCTCTGTGCCCAGGAGGGCACCTTTCCCACACACAAACACACCTCTGTTCCCTTTCCAACAGGGCAGGTGGTTCATGGCCGTGGAGGAGTTCAGGTGGGTATGGAAGGAGCTGCCGAAGGTACGCAAGGAAAGGGGCAAAGAGCAGCCCTAGGAGGGTGGTGGACACGAAGGGGGAGCCAGGACCAGAGGAGCACAGCCACCCCCTGACGGGAGGACCTACCTCCCCATCTCAGGGCAGCAAAACCAGGGATGAGGTTTGGCCTGGTGTGTGTCTGCTGCCCTGGTGTCTCCTGCCCTTGGGGTCTCCAGGCAAGGGGGGCAGGGCTGAGCACCAGCCTTACCTGCTGCCGTTCTTGGCCATGTACTTGTTTCCCCTGTGGTTGGTTTTGGGCTGGAACTGGCCCTGGTGCAGCAGGGAGAGCAGCTGGGAGATTTGCTGTAAGGCAGGAAAAGCCTGTTGAGCCCCAGCAATGGCCACTCAAGCTGCTTCCTGCCAGGACGTCCCCTCCAAACCCCCTCCCTGGCCTTTTTATAGCATTTCCTCCTCCTGCAGCTGGTTCAGCACCACCATGCAGGGAGAAATGCAAGTGGCCGAGCAGCCCACCCGGCCCCAGCCTTCCCTTGTGTCACCTCTACCCACACACTCCCATGGTGTTGGTCCCTTCTCCCCATGACATCCATCCCAGCTCCCAAGGTATCCTGGTGGCTGTGGGGAGACACTGCCTATGGTGGGGTGACCATTCATCCCACCCAGCCCCACAACTGGGACACCTCTGCCTGGGACTGGGAGAAGAGACCAACTGAAGACCATCAGGTTGCACCTTCCCACCACCCCGGGGTGTGCAAGAAGCCCTGGGCAAGGAAGGATTTGGAGTTTAGGGGGTGCAGAGGGGGTGTCCACATTTCTGGCTCCTACCTGCACTGGTGGTGACTCCATGGCGAACTCCCCGGTGGGGCTCTGCTCTGCCAGTGCCACCAGTGACAGTCGGACCAGGCTCCTGAGGATGTGCTG
>NW_008594436.1:34389-34875 GCF_000691845.1 Merops nubicus | reverse complement strand
CCCGCGGGGGGGTCAGATGGCAGCAGGGGCTCTCCCCCAGGCTCCTGCAGTGGCTTCACCAAGCTCCTGCAGTGCGGTTGCGTGTCTGGGGGGCTCGCAGACTCTTTGGCCAAATTTTTCTGTCTGTGGGGCTGGCAGGGCCGGCGCTGCAGGATGGGCAGGTCGAAGGTCCCCTGCTGCTCATCCAAGTCTTTTTGGGTCCTTTGGTTTCTCAGGGTTCTGTAGAGAGTGGGAGTGAGGTGGAGAGGAGCCTGCGGGGACCCCCCCGGTGCAGGGGCAGCGTGTCTGGGGGGCTCGCAGACTCTTTGGCCAAATTTTTCTGTCTGTGGGGCTGGCAGGGCCGGCGCTGCAGGATGGGCAGGTCGAAGGTCCCCTGCTGCTCATCCAAGTCTTTTTGGGTCCTTTGGTTTCTCAGGGTTCTGTAGAGAGTGGGAGTGAGGTGGAGAGGAGCCTGCGGGGACCCCCCCGGTGCAGGGGCAGCCCGAG
>NW_008594436.1:0-34306 GCF_000691845.1 Merops nubicus | reverse complement strand
TTCTTCAGCTGCTGCTGCCTGCGGGCGTCCTCGGCCTCCCTGCAGTTGTAGGCCATGCCATCCTTATTCTCCTTCTTACGTAAAGACAGGGTTAAAGCCAAGAGGAGAAGGCACCCAGCCAGGAGAGCGGCCAGGCAGATAACCACCACCACAGACGGGCTCTGCCACCCGGGATCCTGGGCTGAGATTTTGGAGAACGCCCCGTGACGCCGGAAAACTAAGCGGACCCGGGCCAGGGTGTGCAGGGGGGCGTCCCCCTCATCACTCACCCGGATCACCAGCTCCCGCTCGCTACCAGCCAGGCTGCTGGCGTTGCTACTGTTGAGGAAGACCTGCCCCAAGTGTGGGTCCAGGATGAAGAGCCCAGCGTCATCCCCACCCACCAGATCATACCGGAGAGCCCCGTTGGTGCCCGAGTCCACATCCCTGGCCACGATGGTGAAGAGGAGGGGAGCGCTGGCACACAACACCAGGCTTGCATTGGTTGCTGCTGCAGTCCCTCGGGTGCTCCCGTTCTCAGGGGCCACCCAGAAGCACCCTGTCTCCACATTGACCAGGATGGAGAGCGTGGCCATGCCTCCCACCAGCGTTGGCGTGGTGATGATGGGCGCGTTGTCATTCCGGTCGAGCACGGCCAGCCTGATGGAGACGTTGGATGCCAGCTTGGGGTGACCACCATCCTCTGCAGTCACCAGGATCTCCAAGCTCCTCACCTGCTCATAATCAAAAGCTTGGAGGGCAAAAACATCCCCAGTGGTGGGGTCGATTGAGACAAGACCCAGAGCAGAGGGGTCCGGGATGCTGTAGGTGATCTTTCCGTTGAAACCCAGGTCAGGGTCAGTGGCATGGACAGTGAGCAAGAAGGCAGGTGCTTCACTGTTCTCGGCAACAGCAACCTCGTAGGTGGCCTTATCAAAGGAGGGGGCATTGTCGTTGACGTCGCTGATGCAGATGGTGAGGTGCTTCAGCACAGCCAAGGAGAGGTCACCCTGGTCCCTCACCACCAGCGTCAGGTTGTACTCAGCACGCAGCTCCCTGTCCAGCGTGGCATTGGTCATCAGCACGTAGCTGTGGCTGTTGGTCCTCTTCAGCCTGAAGTGCTCATGTCCTTGACTGAGGGAGCAATGGACTTGCCCATTGCTTCCCGAATCGGGGTCGCTGGCCGTCACCAGAGCCACAAAGCTGTCTTTGGGGAGGGCTTCGGAGAGCACGGGCACCCGCGCGGCCCAGGTGATGTGGACATCAGGAGCGTTGTCGTTGACGTCCAGAACTTTGACCAGGACCTTGCAGTGCGCTGGGATGGGGTTGGCGCCCAGGTCCCGGGCCTGCACATCCAGCTCGTAGGCGTGGGTCTCCTCATAGTCCAGTGGGTGCCTCAGGATGATGCTGCCCGTGCGGGCGTCGATGCTGAAAGTGCTCAGCACCTCCGGGGACGCGTGTTTGCTCAGGCTGTACTCGATCTCCCCGTTAGGGCCCAGGTCGGGGTCGGTGGCCGTGACCGTCATGAGGAGGGTCCCAGGTGGAGCATCCTCCCGGACCTCGACTGTCAAAGAGCTCTCTGCAAAGACGGGGCTATTATCATTGGAGTCGAGGACAATGACTTTAATTAAAGCGGTACCTGATTTTGGTGGCTCTCCATGATCAGTGGCCATCAGCACAAGGTCGAAGGAGGAGTGCAGCTCCCGGTCCACTTCTTTAACCACGATGAGCTCCGCGTGCCTCGTCCCGTCAGAGCTGGAGACGACCTCCAGAGCAAAGTGCTTGCTGGGGGAGAGGGCGTAGGAGCAGTGGGCATTGGGACCGACGTCGGCATCCAGGGCTCGGTCCAGTGGGATCCGTGTCCAGAGGGAGGCGCTTTCCGAAATCTCCAACTCCAGCTCAGGTGTGGGGAACCGTGGCGCGTGGTCATTGATGTCCAGCACTTGAACCTCCACATGAATCAGAGCCAGGTTTTGGGCAGCCAGCACGTCGAATGAGACCCAGCAGGGATCGCTGTGCCGGCACAGCTGCTCCCTGTCCACCCGCCCGGCCGTGCCAAGCGCCCCGTCCCTGCTCCCCACGTGCAGCGGGAACCTCCCAGGGGTCTCCATCAGCTGGAAGGCATCAGCCGCGTCACCGCTCCCGTCCCCCGCAAAGTGCTCAGCCAGCGTCCCGATCACCGTCCCTGGAGGGACTTCTTCGAACAGGCGGTACTGCACCGTGAACGTGGCCACCTCCTGGGCGTCGGTGGAGAGGAAGAGGTACCACCACAAGGCTGGGAGGTGGAGAGCAGAGCGGCTCAGCAGCAGCATGCTGCTGGCCAAGGTTGCCTGCCGCTGCATCCCCCGACAGTCCTTAGGGCGAGTCCTCAGCATCTTCTCCCATCTCCAGGTCTCATAGGCACCGGCCACCGGTTGGAAAGGAAGAGAAACAGCAAGCGAGGCCGGCAGTTGTCCCCCACCCCACCATCGCCGGGGGACAGCCGGGAGAGCCAGCTGCTCCCTGGGCTGAAACACACAGCCCAGAGGAGAGGACCACCACCAACAGCACCACCACCAGCACTGCAGCTTGAGCCAGGGAGCAGCGTCTGACCGGCCGGGCTGGGAGGTGGACCAGCTGTGTTTCCTATGGAAACCCCACCTACAGGAAAAGGGAGGACCCAGCTGGTACAATGCCTGGGCGGGGTGGGGTCTCGTAGGGCGGCTTCCCAGCTGGGAGAGGTGTCTGGAGGTGCCCTGGGTTTCCAGACGGCAGGGACCATCACTGCTGCCTGCTGCGATGCCTTTTGCATCAAAATTTTTGGAAAAAAATGCATTTTGCAGAAGGCATGAGCCCTGCAGACAGCCCCTAACCCACCTGCAAAGCCCCACACATGCTTCAGGAAGATGTTTGCAAGGACCAGGGGTGATGGATTTCTGCTCTTGCGTTAACCCAAAGACTTGTCCCCTACGCTGTTAGGGATCTGGATGACTTGGATTTATATTCTCCTCTAAATCTAGCGTGTCATCCCTGTTCCTTTTACTGTCAGTTTTGATGGTGATGTGCTCATGTCACCTTTGCCAGCATATGACTTTTGACTATGTCACTGCTTCATTTTCATCTGGACACAATAAAAGGAGCTAATGAATCACTGGGAGATTTGCCATGTCAAACATAGGCAGGTGGGCACACGGGAAGAGAAGAGGCTCTGGCAGGCATGAGCTGTGTCCTGTCCAGCCTCTCCCCACCCCCTACATCCGTCTGTGCTGGCCAGCTCCCCCCAGCTTGGCATGTGTTCTATCCCCAGCTTGGCTGTGTGTTGAATTCCTCAGTGTCACTCCTCACCCAGCACTGATTCTGCACCACCAAATTGCTTCTTTACCTTATTACACAGAATCCCAGGAGCACGGTGGGGGTTGGAAGGGACCCCTGGGGATCACCTCATCCAATCTCCCTGCTCCAGCAGGTCAGCCACAGCAGGATGCCCAGGATTGAATCCAGAGCCCAGTTACCCCAAGCTGGGCTGTACTTTGGCTTTTGAGGTGGTTGAAGGCATTTGGAACAGGGAAGGTCACTGCAGAAGTTTCCTTTGGGAGAGCAGAGCATCCTCCTGCTGTGGTTTGAGTCCCACCAACCACAACATCTTTTTCTTAGCCCCCATATCTTCCAGGCAGCCTCCAGCAGCTCTGAGGTGGTCCTGTGCCCACCTTGCCCCTCTCCTCCTGCTTTTCCAGCCTTTATGGGCACCCCCCTACTCCAATCTTAACCCCATCCCTCCCTCCTCCCTTCACAGCTCTGATTTTCCCAGTTGAGGTTTCCCATCACCTGCATCCCTGCTCTCAACACTCATAGAATCATCTCCCATTATGGTGAAGTTTAAAGCCCCCATGAACAGCAAAGGCAAAACCACCCCAGTGCCACCAGCTCTGCGCACCGGGTGGGTCGGTTCCACTGCTCAGCACGGCAGGAGGAAGAGCCGGCGCAGCCCGGCCGCGGCGGGGGGTGGCAGGAGACCCACTGCTGCTCCTGGGCTCGGCCCCGGCTCCAGGTGACCTTTGCCAGGTCACTTCCCTGCTTTGTGCACTGGCTTCCTCCCGCGCCGAGCGCGGCCGGGCTCTCCTGGAGGGATGCTCTCCTGCTCGCCCGAGGGGCTCTGGATGGAGAAGCAGATGTCTCCCAGCCCATGCCCTGCTTTTGGGTTGGGGGTGGGAAGGTTACTTCCTTCTCATCCTTCCACCTCCGGTTTTTTTACACCCTTCCTTTTCAGGGATGGAGAGGAACAGGAGAACGGAGCTGAGGTATCACCAAGCAAAGGTGATCACCTGAGAACCATGGGGCTTCCACGAAGAGCACTGCAGGACGTGTCCTTCTCCCTGTCACCCCCCGAGCCACCTGCAGAACAAGCCAACCCCACCAAATGCCCCACATTTAAGCCACCACTGATGTCCCAGGAGATATATTTCCCCCCAAACCAGCACCCACATGCACTGGGCCCAGCTCAGTGCAACCCCTGCACCACCAGCTGGAGGCCTCATGCCCTTTTAGGCTGCTGCAGACCCAAATCACCCCTTTTTCTCTCCAAAGGCAGGGAGGCAGATTTGGAGCACCAGTTTTGCTCAGTCCCCATATGGAAAGGCTGATGTGACTGTCCCAGTGCTGGGGGGAGAAGTCCAACTCACCAAGCTGAGGTCTGTGACCCCCTATTGAGCACCGTCCCCCCCACCAGCTGTGCTGCCCCCAGTCCAGTGACAGATCCCCCAGCACTGGTGACAGATCTGGGCTGCCCAAGAGAAAAGGAGCTGGAGGATCTAATGCATTAATTATTACGACACTTCAGGAGCAAATCCCTACAGACTGGACTTGCGACCTTGAGCCACCAAGACATGAGCAGTCTGCAGGGAGGACAACTGCAGGACACCACAGAAGCATTGCTGGGCTGCAGACCACACCAGCCTCACCTCAGTGGGCAAAGAAACGCCAACAAAGAACACAGAAAAGCAAAATGGGCTTCAGGTGAGTCTTGCCAGGAGCACAGGCAGTAAAGTAAGATCTGGTGCTAAAAATGAAACCCGTCTCCTCCTGTTCCCTGCATGTGCACAGCTGGGTTTCCAACATGCAGGTGCTTCAAGAGCTCAATGTTGTGCCTATGAACATAAAATGTCCCTCCTAGGAGGGTGGCTACACCCAAAACCTTTCATTTAAATCTCAGAAAGAGCATCAGTTATATTCAATTACTGCTGCAGCGTTCTTCAGCTTCTGTGTGATGCTCTTGGTGCCCAAAGCAGATGTAAATGCTATTTCCTGGTGTAGAGATCTGGCTCTGCTGAAGCTCAGCTGCTCTCCAGGCTCCAGAGCAAGACATGGGCACAAGGGACACCTCAGCCTCCCAAGGGTGCAGAGCTGTTCTCGAGGCACCACACGCTCGCCATCCATCACATGGAAGAGAGCAGCCCAACCACGTTACTTCAAGCTCCACTGCACAGCTGGAGGTCTTCACATTTTGTTTGTCATCTTGGGTTCCTCAGGAGCTGGGTGGGAACTACCACAAGCTGTGCTGCACGTCACCAGCAGGGTGCACATGGCAATGTCAAAATGAGAAGGGAAGAGAATTTTTTTAATTCCTAAATCTAATAACAAAACTCAGCATCAAAATGAGAAGAGTTCAAAATGAGCACGACCAAAGACACACCAGGATTCGGCCCCATTAGGGTGCTCAGGGCTTACCATATCCTGTGGACCATTCAGAGAAGCAGGACTTGGTCTCATCTCTGCTCTACAGCTGCTCCATGGGGTAGGAAATTCTGAGAGTCAGGATACAGAGACCAGAGACATTTTTCTCTTTCAGTCCAAGCTCCGCACCTCAGAGCGACATCCTCAGCAGGAGGGTCATCCTTTCTTCCACTCAACTGTCTCAACTTTCAGCCCTTCAAATACAGCCTTTGCTCCTCTAGAAGCATCGCTCCCTTTTCATCAGAAAAAAATGTGTTTTCTGAACCCATTTTGGTGCATTAGATGTTTTAAGAGCTGGATGCAGATGCTCAGAGTGGCCCAGGACCATACCCATCCTCAGCTGCTTACAGGGAGGGTCTTGGGGGACATTTCTCGGGAGGAAGGAAACAATTCACCTTCTCACACCAAACCTGGAAGAGGTGGATGGAGTTCTCCCCGGGGCCCTTGGCTTTCCTTGTGCTCCTCTTCTCTGTAAAATCAGAAGGTAACGCTGGCTGAAAATGACCTCCACATGCCACCTGCTCCAGCCTCCCACCCAATCAGGTCCCTTTTGGGGCAGAACTGCTCCAGACAGCATCCTTCATCACAGTGACAACTTAGAATCACAGACTGGTTTGGGTGGGAAGGCACCTTTCAAGGTCATCTGGTCCAACCCCCCTGCAGGGAGCAGAGACATCTGCAACTAGAGCAGGTTGCTCAGAGCCCCGGCCAGCCTCACCTGGAATGGTTCCAGGGATGGGGCAGCGACCAGACCACCCCTCTGGGCAACCTGGGACAGGGGCTCACTACTATCAGCATCAAAAATGTCTTCCTTCTCTTTAGTCTAAATCTCCTTTTAGTTTAAACCCATCACCCCTTGTCCTGTCCCAGCAAGCCCTGATAAAATATTGTCCCCAGCTTTCTGACAAACCCCTTGAAGCACTGAAAGTCCCCCAGAAGGTCTCCCCAGCTGGAGCCTTCTCCTCTGCAGCTGCCCCAGCCCAACTCTCTCCTGCCAGGCTCCCAGCAGAGGGGTTCCCCCCTCAGGTCATTTCTGGGGCTCCTCTGGCTCCTCTGCATCTCTGATACTTCTGTCCCTCCTCACCACCTCCTCCAGCAATGCCTTCCTTGCACCACGTACCCCAAAACCAGGCACATTCCCCGAGCACAAGCTCATCCCAGGATCTCTGAGGGATGCTGGAGGGTCAGGAGGAAGGTCCTTCTGCGGGGTGCCTGCAGAAGGTGCAGTTGGCTGACTCTACCAGCAGAGCCCACTGCGGCCCCGCGCTCGGCTCCGAGCTTCTGGGGCACAGAAGCCACCAAGCTCTCCGCAAACCTCCCAGGAGAGGGTCTCTGACCCACCTCAACCCAAGCCAGGGGTCCCGACTGGGCTCAGCTGGCTCCTAGCCCTGCAAGGAGGCACCGGGTGATGCTGCAGCTTCTCTCCAGCCTCTGCTGAGGCTTTGGGTACCTCCCTCAATTTTGGCCAATTTTAGGCAGCCCTGCGGTACCACAAGCAGAGTTTCCCACGACCCCAGAGGTAAAACTCCTACCAAGTGCTCCTGGGAGATGTGTGCTCCTCAGAGCCCTGGGCAGGGGTGATATAGGTGCTCCCTCTGCAGCTGGGGAACACCCTAATTAAGAGGGAAATCAAAGGATGGAGTAAATAATCAGGAAATCATCAGGACAGAGTTAATAGGTGATGCAGCAGCTTTTAATAGCTTCCTAAGGCTCTGAGAAAAGCCACTAACTGTGAAGTTTCTGCCAGCTCCTGCTTGCTGTGCTCCAGGAGCTCCCCTGGGTAGAGGGTGTGATAACGAGACCTATTGTTACTCTGCATTCAGAAGAAGATGATCGTTAAAGAGGGGGAGAAAGTTATAAGTGAAATAAATTGGAACAATCTTGGTGTTTGGATGGAGAGGAACAACATCATGGTAATTTTCATGCCCAGCCTCTGCCACTTGAGAACCCGAATGTGTTTCGTGGAGTCTTGAACTGCAATGAGCAACCCTATCAGCAGAAAGCAGTAGAGCTGGCTCAAAAGAGGGAAAAAAAAATCTGTTAAAATGGCATTTTATGGTGTAGGAGAAGGCAATGAGAAGCAGAGTGGAGATATAACCCTTGGTGTCCAGCTGGAGGAGAAAGCTGGCAGAAGGTTGTTACTTGCTTGTATCATCTAGGTCACTACTGAGTCTTACAGTAATTTTTTTTTGCCTGTATTTCAGGTGTTCTATCTAAATATCTGTTTGCAAATTAAATACAAGTAAAAAAATCACAAAGGCCAGACCTTCAATACTACATCTACATCAGATTTGGACTAAACAGAAGGAAGAAATGTTTGATGCTGAGAGTGGTGAGCCCCTGTCCCAAGTTGCCCAGAGAGGTGATCGCTGCCCCATCCCTGGAACCATTCCAGGTGAGGTTGGCCGGGGCTCTGAGCAACCTGCTCTAGTTGCAGATGTCCCTGCTCAGTGCAGAGGGGTTGGACTAGATAACCTTGAAAGGTCCCTTCCCACCCAAACCAGTCTGTGATCTTTCCAGAAAAGGTCACACAGAAGAAGGTGCTGCTGACAGCTCCTGGACTGGGCTGGAAGCATCAGAGCACAGGACAAATATGGGGGAGCTGGAGCCCCACGAGCACCACTGTTCACCACCAGCTCTGTTTGCTTTGAGCCTGACACCCTGAGACACCTGAACAACACCAAAGAAGTGTTTTGCACCGGGGGGTTTCCCAGGCTCCACCACTGAGGAGGTGACAGATCTAGGCCACAGCACATTAGAGCATAAATCAGACCCTTACAAGTCCCCAGCGGCTGCAAGTCAACGAGTTCTAGCAATAATTACCCATTTCATCTCTCTCTTTATTAATATTTAGACAGTTTTAATCTTTTCTTTGCAAGCATGATGTTTCCCTGCTGTGGTTGTCCTTCAGTAGGAACTGCCACAAAAGCTCCTGCTTCTCCGAGGAAAGACTTTGTCTTGAACCAAGCTGCTCCTGATCTGGAAGGACACAACCACGAGAGCCAGGTGACCACTCCCGGTACTCACGCTGAACGGGTGACACCATCTCAGCACGCAGCCGGCGTCCCCGGGCCACGGTGTGGCCAACCTGGACACAACCCCACAGGTCTCGTGATGGTTGAGCCCTCCCCGTGGGTGACCACCTGGATTACCCCAACCTACAGCCATCCTTTAAAGGGATGTCTCCAGAGGGCGGTGCTGCTAATTAGGGAGGTATAAATTAAAACATAAGCCCTGTGTTGGCATCCAAAGGGAGGGGTGACTTTCAGTTGAAATGGCAGCCCCTATCTCCTCTAACACTATCATCTCTGGAAAACAATAGGGAAAAAAAGTCAAACCAGAAAACAACCCCCCAGAAAAGTGATATAAATTATGTTTATTGAAAAGACCAACATTTTCCAGCAAGCCCAACCTCTACTCAGCTTCAAAGTAAGAGAGAAAGGAAGCTGGAAATAGGTGAGAGGAAGGATGGTGGGCACCTGCCATGTCAGAAGTACCTCCAGAACCTGGAGGAACAGGTGAAAGACTCCATTTCTTGTTCAGCAGTGTGCAGAGGCATCTGTGCTGGGGACACAGCTGAGGCCACGGATGGGGCTTCTCTGGTCTGGGATGGGGAGGGGAGAGGCACAAACACTATTTTGACTCCTGGGACTATTCAGCTGAATAAATCCTTGAGGGTGATCCCACCAGAGGCCGTGCTCCCTCCCCAGGAAACTGTCTTCTGAGTCCATGCACTGAAGACAGGCTTTGATGTCAAGCTTCCACGGAATGAGGAAAAACTGAGTCAAATTTCTTCTCCACAGAAATGCCCAGCACTTCTAGCAGCAGAAAGACTCCCCAGGGCTGAGCAGGTCACCATGGTCTGCTACCACCAGGAGCCTTGCAGTGCTCAGGGTGATGTTTCACTCCTCCATCTGCTCCCTCTGTGCCACCTCAACAAGCTTCTGCCCAGGGTGACCAAGCCACATCAATACCCAAAGCCAGCCCCACCACTGCCCCCTCCTCAGCTGGGATGTGCCCTGCTGCTCCCAAAGCTGAAATCATCCAAGTCTCCAGGTGCCCAGGCAGAGCTTCCCTTGGCACGGGGACAGCAGACAGCGATGGGGACAAAGAAGATGACCACAATGAAGATGACCTCAGGTGTCAGCACCCCTGCCATCGTGCAGGGAGATGTAACAGGCTCCACCCACACGTTCCTCCACCACTGCCAAAACCTGGAGATGTCCAACCAGCTGCACGGGGTGGCTGATGTGCTAGTAGCACCAGTCCTGCCTCCGCCATGTCACCTCGCCCCTCTGCCCGACCTCCACTGCATGACTGGACACACTGTCCCCTGCAGCTGCCTCCACCACAGCAACTCCACCACGGGCTCAGGTGCTGCCTCCTCCCCTCTGGCTGTTTGAGCCCGCCGCCCAGGCTGGCAGGAGGCAGGACAATGTCTCAACCTTGAGAAGGGGGCAAGGAGGCTGTGGCATGGATGAGAAGAGGGGCTGGTGGCTTTTCTGTGCCGTCTAAATGGCATAAAGGGGACACTGCGTGCAGAAACCTCTTTGATCCAGAAAATGATTCCAGATGATGCAACTTCCAGCTCCTGCCAAAGGGCTGAGCATCCGCCCAGAGCTCCCCAGCAGGGGCAGGGACCCAGACACCTCTCCTGGGCACTCCCAGACAGTGTGGGACAGGTTAGACAGAGGCAAGAAAAAACAGCTGCTAATGCTGTCCCACGTAGGCTGGCCCAGCCCCAGAGCCTGAGCTGAGGGTCCAGCTCTTGCCTGGGGACTGTGGTCGCCCTGGGCTGGACTTCTGTTGGCTGATGATAAGTCGCTGCAGTGTCACAACCTTCTACCTGATCCTACCTGAGGAGAGACACAATCCCAGGGAGCTACAGCCTCCACGGGTGGGAACCAGCAAGTCTTGGGCTAAGCTAACCTCCCAGTCACTGTTTTTCCAGAAGGACATGGTCCCTGGAGCCGCACCCAGGTGGCCCTGAGCCTTGTCACAGGTACGTGATCTCAATGACATTGGGCTCAGTGCTCCCACAGGGAAGGTGGTGCTTGCAGGGACACTGGCAGCTCACATCCATGCCACCCAGCTTCTTCTGGGAGCCCAGCTCCTTCCAGTCCATGAGGTGCACCCCACTGTCCAGGTCCTGCGGCATGGGCTCGTGGTAGAGGGTGATCTGGACGGTGCGGAGGTGAGGGCCGTAGTGCACCACGAGGATGATGAAGACGGCCAAAAGGACAAAGATGAGGACGATCACGGAGATCATGGGCAAGGCATCGGATTTCCTTGTCACACTCCTCACCACGGAGGTGGGAGTGAAGGCGGCTGCCTCCTGGGGCTCGGGCTGTCTCAGCTGGCTGCTGGGTGCAGAGGTGTTCATGGCTGAGCAGGCTGGCCTGGGACAGGGAAACGTGGGGTGGAAAGGGGTGAGCACTGAGCAGCAGTCGTCTGATGTCCTTACCTCCTGCCCTCGGGTCGGCAGCTCACTGCCTGCACTTGCAGCTGCTGGGGGATAGGACTGTCCTGTAAATGCCACCTCCCTCGGGCTTGTGGGACAGGATAAATTGTGGTGGTTGTAGCTGGGGCTGTTGGGATGGTGCCCTGGACATGTTCAGCTAGGGAAGTGATGCCCTGCGTTCCCTTGTCCTGGGCACCTTTGGCATGGGGGGGGTCTTCCCTCCCCACTGCCCCTCGCTCCCCAGCATCAGGACTGATGGGAACAGGGAGCCTTCCACCCTCCCTTCCTCACCTCAGCCCCACAGTACTAATCCAAACCCCAAGCCCCATGGGGACCTCCCTGGGAGACCCAACCCCATCCAAACACACCCCGAGGCCACAAAACCCCACAGGAGCCAGCATGGGGGGCAGTGGGAAGGAGAGGGGGAAGGAGAACCCCCCCCAGCCCCACAGGGGTACCTTGGGGTCCCTCCTGCATGGGAACCATCATCTCCAGTGGCCAGGCTGGGAAGCTGAAGGTAGGACCAGTAGTAAAAAAAGAACCTTTCCAGAATGGTTCTCTGGTGTAGGTGCAGCCAGACTCACCTTGTGGCTGCCACGTCACGTCAGGTCACCTCACGCCTCCCACCCGGGATTCTCCGGGGCAGAGGAGGAAGGAGGGCAGGAGACGTGCTCCCTGACCTAGCCCAGTGCCACATCATCGCCGCCGCCGCCGCCGCCCCCTCCCTGGCGCGGGAGAGGAGGGGAAAATCCCTCCTCTCACCCGTTGCAAGACAAGTGCCCTTTTGTTCAGGCAGAGGCACCTACCACCCCTTCAGCTGCAGCCCTCGGGCACCTGGCTGCAGGAAACTTCCCTCCTCCCACCCCTTCGGCTTCCAACCGAGCACAGTCAAGAAACTGGTGTGAAAAAAATCACCGCCTCTGCCACCCACGGTGACCCCCAGCACAGCCCAGAGCAGAGCAGAGGGATCCTCTGGATTTTTAGCCATCACAAATCATCTCTCCCCATTTCTCCATCCCCAGGCAACACTGCTCTTACCTGGAGGCTCTCAGCAGGGAAGCTGGGGGGAATATCTGGACTCTGTCTTTCCTGCACATGGGAAGGAGAGGATGGGAAATGCCTCTTCCCCCATCCCTCTGAGCATCCAGAAGAGATTTGGTCGCACGTTAGAGAGCTTCTGGGAATTTGCACTCATCCCAGGATTCAGTAAAGCCTTAATCTAAAGCGTAATCTCTGAGCATCACATCTGTGCGAAAGAGAGAAGCTGGAGGGGGAGGCTGCTGACAGAGGGTCTGTGAAAGCACAGGCTGATGTGGGGCGCCAGCAGCTTTTGGCCTGATAGGCTGCTGGGGATTTTGGAGGTGTCTGAGGAGACCCACTGAAACACAATAAGCTGTGCAGAGCACAGGAGATGTCTCCCTCCATTCTTCCTACCGTCTCCTGGCCATGGGAAGCCAGGACCTTGCCAGCAGCAGAAGACAGACGCTTGCTGTGCTCCAGGCAGTGAAGGAGCAGCTCTGTGGCCCTTGGCCTTGCTCTGTGGCTTTCCAGGGGACTGTGGTAGGGAGCTGGACCAGCCCCTTGAGCCAGGAGACACAATCCTGTAGATTTGCATCTCCAACATCAACACGGACCCTCCAAGATAGGCAGGCGCGGGAGCCTTTCCCACACGGGGACAGTAAGACCCTTCTCCCCCCACAAACACCCCTTCACATCCAGCATGGGGCAATTTGTTTCCTCTGAAGTTCAAACTGTGCCGGGGATGGGCAGACAGACAGAATCTGCATAGACAAGTGCATCATAAGGTTGGGGCCAAGAAATCAATTGCCCTGAACCCCTTGGGCTGGAAAGGGGCAGAACCAGCCCAATTTTCCAGTTCCTCTGCTTGTCAAGGAACCAGGGTAAGGGTAATTTAAAGCCTGACACGTGCTGTATGTCCCAGGGGAAGGATGCTGCTGCTAGCTGGAAAATAGCATCCCAAAGCCAGCATCCCAAAAGCAGCACATCCTAGTGCCCAGACTCATTGGAGCTGCGTCGGGAAGCCCAGGGCACAGCGCAGCACCAGCTGCTGAACTACCATGGCCCCACGAGAAGCAAATATTTCCAAATCTCCTTGGAGACATTAAGAAATCCCCTCTCGAGTGGGAGGGGAGGACAGGCTCCTCCAGCAGCTCTTAGTGCGGGAAGGACTGAGGCACCAGCAGCCCTCACGGGTCTGATGGGGATCGGACCTGAGGGGCACAGCCGCACTTCATACAAAGCACCTCCCAAAAAAAAACCCAGGCACCATAAAGAAGCTGCAGGGGCCCAAAGCAGGCCAGGTCCACTGTGAGGCTTCTCTCCCAACGGCTGTGGGAGCCAAATCCCCCAACACACTGATGGCGAGGTTTCCTCTGCTGTCGTGGCGAATGATGTCTCACATCCTCTCCAACCATAATGGGCAAAAAAAAACACAGTTCCCCTGTGGATTCAGCCCGTTTCCTTCTATTCTTTAACAGGAAGCTCTGTGAGAGTCAGCCTGGGCAGGCAAATTGCTCCTCACCCTCTCGTCCCTCCCGGGATGGACAGAGCCTCAGCGGGGCTGTGGAGCCACAAGCCGCCGAGAAGATGCTGGCTCCATCCACCCATCCCCTCCTCTGGCTGTTCGGCTGCGTGCTGTTCCGAGGTGAGGTGCTCCACTCGCACGTCGAGGAGGGGGAAGCACTGCCGGGTGGGGGGACTTGGGGAGCCTGTTCCATTGGGGAGACCAAAGGGAACGGGTTTGAGTGTGTAGGAGCCGCCATCGAAGAGCTCGGCCTTTAAATCCAGGGGTGGTAGGAGTCAGGCTGCTGGGAAAAAAATGTGGCCGTACCAGGTTTAAAGGGTTTATTTGACAGTGTTGAAATAAATGAACTCGTTTCCTGGTTAACAGAAGGAGTGTCTCTGTGAAGGGCTGTGATGCTGAGGGGTTTTGCAGTGACTTGTGTCAAATAAGCACAAAGGTGGAATATTTAAATGTACAGGACATCATTTACCTCCAAGCCTTTTTTTTCCCTTGGCTGATTTTATGTTTTCTTCTCATTGATTTAAATACAAAAAGTCACGTGCAAGACTCGTGCAGGACGCACCTCATCCTTATTGTAAGAATTCTGCTCCTCTGTGGCAATTCTGCTTTGGCTTCTCTTTCCCATGTGAGTGGTGCTGTGGGATGAAGGAACCAGTTTCCTGCTCCGCAGGGTGACAGGTTGTTTTTTCCTGCATCATCAGGCACCTCTTGTGTTGCTGACAGCTGTAGTAGCTAGGAGCTGGAAAGCATTTGGAGGAGTATTTCCCTGTATTGCCAGTAATTTCTCCAGTATTTCCCTGGAGGAAGCCTCCAGGGTTCTGCTGCTTCTAATAGACAACCACCTAAAAATAATATCTTCCATCCAAAGTTTTTATCATTAAAGCATAGAAGTTGCATACAGTTGGATAACAGCCACTGAGCTGGTAGCAATGTGATTTTTAGAAGGCAGAAGAGATAGAAACCAGTCCAGTCAGTAGCTGTGTAATTCTGAGCAGCAGTCCACCACCATCCACCTGTTTCCACACAGGCCTTTTATTCTTTTTTGGTTTGGTTTCCACTTTGCACAAGATCATTCATTTATTAATGAATTTATTATTCATTTTAACTTCTGCACTCTCACAGGTATTTCTAAAGGGAGGTTCAAATACTGTTATTTTGAAATTGCCAAAGTGGGAAGTTTTGGACTATTTCCAACTTGGTTTTCCTCCCCCAGAAACACTTCACAGAAAATTTGTCCAAACAAACCTCTTCCTATGAACAGTTTCCATTGAAATGGGCAGGCATTTTCCAGACAAAAGATTTCCACTGAAAAATTCCTCCTCGAAGCTGGTGAGAACCCAGCAGGATTTTCCCACTGTTGGTCACTCCATCCACTGCTCTCTTTATTTGTGCCACAGCCAGTGGGTGGATAACACCACAAGAAGCACAGAATATTGAAAGTAGATAAATAGGCCAATATATGTATTTTTATATAATCAGAAACATGGGTGCAGCTAAACGACAGACACTGAGCTACCAGCATACCCTCCAGACACATTACTTGCACCCTTAAAGCAGGGCATCCAGAGCATCCTAGAGCTGATTCCTTGGCCAAAAGGGAGAGGCCAGTGCAAGCCTGACCTGCTGAAGAAGGAAGAGAAAGTGGGAGGTGGTCAGGAGAAATGTTTGTTCACAAAACAAACTGCTCCCTTCTAGTAACATGAAACCCCACAGATGACTCTACAAAGCCAACTGAGGTGGCCAGAGACAGTTTCCAGGAATTATGTCTCATTTACAATAGGTGAGTCAACAACAGGTGTCCTTGGAGGGGAGAGTGCTGGTAACCCAACACCAGGAACGCTCCTGCTGGGAAAGCCAAGGCGTGGGCTTAAGCCCAAGGCTGAAAAAAGGAGCTCTGTGCCTTGCGTAGCACCAGCAAAAGGCACCGTTGCCCAACCTGGCCTAGGAAGTCTCAGAGGGGCCCATTCAGCATGACCCAACCACCACAACAAGGAGGAATCGCCCAGTCAGTCTTTGTTGTGGAGAGTCTTTTTTTGTAGAGGGGGCTGTTTTTCCCTTTGAGCTGAATCACCCCAGAACAGGAGAAAGGAGCAAAGTCCCCTCTTGTATCTCTGGCTGTGGTGGTGTTTGAAGAAATAAAAGTTTTAAGGAGACTTTGTCCCTAATGAAGGTTTCTAGTGAGACTTGCTACAAACCTGAGGAAACACCAAGGATGGGGTCAAACGTCGTTGCTTTACTAGCAGTTGGGTTTCACAGCTTAGGGAGACTCTTCTTACCCCCTGCTCATGAGAAACCACTGGTTTGGGACCCAGTTCTCTGAGATCAAGGTTTCTCTGGTGTGGGACACAGGGGTGGGACAGGGACATCATAGTAGAGAAGCACAGCTGGTGGCTTGGTCTTGCCACCCCACATAAAGAGGAGGCAGAGAGAGCTCATGTGGAGCTGTTTGTGGCAGCACTGTGGGTCCATGGAGATGTGGAGAATGTTCATTCACACTCCAGAGCAAGCCAGGCAAACCTTTCTGGCACTGGGGACAGCTATCTGGGCAAGAGAGGGGATGCAAGGTGGGTCTCCTCTACCTTTCCCACCATCACCAGGTACAACTGCAGTCTCTGCAAGCTCCCAAGGGCAGAAGAGCTCTGGGTGAGCAGCTCCAGATGTACAATTCAATAAGATCCTCTCGTACGTTAGCCAGAAGTGACCCTGGAGTTGCTAAAAATCTTGGAATCCCACTGAAAGGAGCGTGCTTGGAGAGGAAGGAGAAGCATGTCACAGCTGATGGGGACACAGGACCACTGGATTTTGTGGCTGCTACTTACACAGCCACGTAACAGCCCCTGTGCCTTGTTTCCCCAGGTATGAAATAGGGGTGATACAATGACCTCCTCCATAAACTGCTTTGAAGTGTGGGAATAAAGCATAGGTGATCTCACCAGGGTCACCCACCTAGAATCTGGGCTGAGGTGAAGCTTTGCCCTCCTTCTAGCTGCTGCTTCAGGGGGACTCAGCACTCCAGGCAGCAGCTGCCCAGTGCTTCCCTGAGCACCAAGGTGCTGCAATAGCTGCAGCCAGGCAGGGGTGTCCTTCAGCCACTCCCCTGGGGTTCAAGCCTTAAGGAGACTTAAGAGAAGTAGCAAGAACAGGAATTATGAGAAGCCCCTGAGCCACCAGCCCCTTACACACCTGAATCACAAGGTGGGAGCAGATCATGGTGGTCCATGATCACCACACAGCCTGGCTGCTACCAGCAAGCCCTAAATAAACCTGAGGGGTCTTGGGTTTACTGGAAAGAAGAAGAAATTTGTGAATAAGCTTGGAAACGGCAAAGACCCTCCATGAAATTGAGGGAAGCTAAAGGTGTCTGGTAGGCACCTACCGCTGATCCACCACATCGGCTGTGCTGCTGCAGGGGATGGTGACATAGGTGCTGTCATCGCCCACACCGTGGGGACACCTTTCTGGGGGTGTAGTGTACATGAAAATACAGCAGCTCATCTCCTGGAGCACACAACATTTGAACAAAAAGAATCAGAACCATAGAAAGAAACATAGAACGGTTTGGGCTGGAAGGGACCTTAAGGATCTAGTTCCAACTCTCCAGCCACCAGCAGGGACACCTCCCACTAAAGTGGGTTGCTCAAAGCCCTGTCAAACCTGATTTTCAACACTTCCAGGGATGGGGCATCCACAGCTTCTCTGGGAAACCTGTTCCAGTGTCTCACCACCCTCACAGTGAAGAATTTCTCCCTTATAACTACTGCAAATCTCCCCTCTTTCAGTTTAAAACCATTATCCTTCATCCTACCACTACATTCCCTGATTAAAGTTGCTCCCCATCTCTCTTATCTGCCCCCTTGAGGCACTGAAAGGCCACTAGAAGGTCTCCCTGGAGCC
The DNA here is from genome assembly GCF_000691845.1 of Merops nubicus. Taxonomy (NCBI): domain Eukaryota; kingdom Metazoa; phylum Chordata; class Aves; order Coraciiformes; family Meropidae; genus Merops; species Merops nubicus. The sequence continues at coordinate 16,718 of NW_008594436.1, read as the reverse complement.
TTCTCCAGGCTGACCAGCCCCAACTCTCTCAGCCTGACCTCACACACACTGCTAAGGAGGACCTACGGGGTGAGCTGTAGAACAGCAGGACCTTGGCTGGCAGCCTCAGCACTGCTGAGTTCGCCTGCGACTCATGACACTTCCTCTGTTCCTCAGTTTCCCCACCTACAGAAAACAAAGCTGAGATGATGCTACCCCTCCCCTCTGTAAGGTGCTTTGAGGTCTGCTGATGAATAATATCAACTTCTATTTTTAAACTGTAGATAGCCAAAAAAAATCACACACTGGGCTCCAGCTCCCAAGCCTGGATGGGTGGTGCCCTCATCTTTCGTTTGGCTGGACATGGACATGACTCCTCCTCCAAATCCCCAGAGCCAGGGTAGAAGCCTATGAGCAGTGTAGCCAGGAGAAGGGCAGAACCCAGAGGGACCAGGAGCAAACACAGAGCTCTAAAACAAGTTTCTGTGAGGAAACTGGAACCACTGAGCAGCTGGGAGGGTGATGGTGCAAGGAGCCTGATGGATCAGTTTACCCCCCAAAAAAAACACGGAGCAGGGGTGGTGCAGCCAGGAGAAAAGCCACGCTGCTCAGTTCTTCTAGGAGCAAGCAGTTGTGGTAGAACCAGACCCCAGCACATGCGGTGCTGAGGCTCCGTGCACGTGGTTGCCCCACGTTGTTTGTCTCCCAGCTTGTTTTCGACATTCAAGTGGTTTTTAATTGACTTCTGCCAAGATTTGCTTCCAGAACAGCTCAGCAGAGAGGAGCACAGAGCGTGATGCTCGGGGAGGATGCCCAGGCCTGGGTACGGCCCTTGATGAGGGGCAGAGGAAGACTAAGATTAATTTTAATTGCTGACGAGATCCGGGTTTAGTACCTGGCTCTCTCAACTTTCCATAACACTTGGGCTGAATCATTGCAATTCAGAAACACTTGGCAGTGAGCTGCCAACCCCCCCAGCCCTATCCCCCCCCCCTCCGATGTCATTTGGGAATTAGAGGCTTAAATACCTCTGTGGATCTGAGACCTGATTTAGGCTGCCAGTTATCCAGCCTGAATCACGACACAATTTCATAGAATTGTTTGGGTTGGAAGGGATCATCTTCCACCTTACCTGTTCTGCTGCAAGACCCTCAAGCCAGGAGCACCTTTTTTAAGCACTTAATAAAATAGGACCTAGGCTTTTGTAGAGCTCTCTGCTTTCCAAGTGTCCTAATACAGGATTTTATTTTTTTTTTCATGTAAAGATACTAAGAACTGGGTGTTGTTGCTCTCTGGTGCCTCAGCAGCTGCTGCGTTTCACCCAGGAAACAGCTGCCCTTGCATTAAGCAGCTGGTGTGTTTTTGTCATGGCTCGTTTGACACAAGTCCAAATATATGAATTGAAAAGTCTAATTTTAGGTCTCTTTTCTGAAAGCATGTGTCTGTGCAACCTGCAAGTAGAGGCTGCATGGTGTCACAGGGGCTCTGCAGCTCCCTGGCGTATGATGTGCTACTTGGGGACAGGCAGGACATCTCCACATCTCCCCCAGAACTGCCAGGGGAGGAGAAGGGTCCAGGGTTACATGTCATCAGAGATAAATGGTCCTTCTCCATCACCAGTTCTGAGCGAATGGGACCAGTCCTGGTCCCTGTGCCTTCACATCAGTGCCAGAGAACCTCCCCTGTGACTCCATCCCTCTACAAATACAGACTGGACAACGCAAGCCCTTCTCAAACCTCACCTAGACCCTCCTGAAGCATTTCCAGCACCTGGAGCAAGTCTCTGCTACAGCAGTGCTGCTACATGGAGGCTCTGATGGAAAGTTTGGGGGTTTTAAATGTCAGTGCCTCTCTTTTGTCAGCAGCTGGAGAAAACGCTCTTTAAATGATCACCAGAAATGATACCCAAGCAGAAATACCTAAAATTCACCTTTTTTTTGGGGGGGAAGGGTTAAATTGTTCTCTTTTTGTGCTGAGAGCTGCTGGCTCTGGGAACATCTCTGAGAAGGCTCCACGGAAAGACCCCTCTGCTCTCAGTCTAACCCTCACACCCAACCTCACAGAAGCAGTTCTGCAAATAACAGAAATGTGTGTTCTGCAAATAGAAATCCTGCAAATAGAAATTGGGCAAATAACAGAAATCCAAGGTTCCTCTGCTCATGCCTGGGAAAAATTAACTGAAAAGCAACTGGTACTGAGTCAGAGCAGAAAGACACCTGCAGCCCTATGGCTCTGGTGGACAGTTAGGAAATTCTCATTAGAGCAAGAGCAGAAAGCCTTATTTCCCACCATAAATCCCTCGGTGAGCTCCCCGTCTCCACCCAGCATGGCACAATCTGGCTCTAAATCCCTTGCCCCCCAGCACAACAAATCTCTTGGCTCTGTGGTGAGCGGCCGGGAGGGCCTGGATGTTTATTGTGCTTCCAGCTGCCCCGGCCACGTCCCGATTCTCCGTGTCAGCTGCTTATCCAGCCAGGGCTCTCCAGGGCTGGGCGTGGGGCCGAGCTGGCAGCAGCACCGGGAGGAAATGGTTTCCAGCACCGTTTGCACGAGGGTCCCCCCGGGGGTCTCCCCACGGGAGCTTTTCTGTCCCTGCCCATCCTGCTGCCTGGCCCCATGCTGTGACTTGGGTCTCCTCCTGCTTTCAGCACAGTCATCCCCTTCCGATGTAATTCAGTCAGGGTGCTAAGAACCTTCTCTGGAAGAAAACATCTCATAGAAGCAGACTTTTGATTATTTGAGTTGGCAGGGAAGGCATAACAAGCAACAGGGGCCCGAAGGCAGAGCCAGACATGCTCTGCTTTGGAATAACGTGTTGTTGTGGTTAGAGAAGCCAGAGACATTCATCCCTGAGCAAAGCACCAAAAAGGGCATCTCCATCCCTTGGACTCCTCACAGCAAGACCAGTCACTTCTCTGCAGCAAAGCTCAAACATGGTAGTCCAAGGCAAGCATCCACTTGGCCAGGTGAACTCCAGAGAATGAGTACTGGAAAAAAAGCTCTGCTTATTCATCTCATTTACAATAACCCCAAGGTTTAGTTTTGCAAGTGGAGAGCTCCTCTCTGGTGTGACCTTCAGCGGAGGGCTGAGCTGTGGTGGAAGAAAGTGTTGAGTACAATCCTTTCTTTTGTCCTGCTGCCAGAGATGCTGGATCCAGCCCATGGGATGGTCCCATCAGGGATGGTAGGACGGGGCAATGTCAACCCCCTTGCCCTCAGCTACCTCCCATCCCTAGAGGCTCAGTTCAAGCTCTCAGATTTCTCATCAGCTGCACTAATAATGCTGGAATAAATGGCCAGCTCAGCACCTTCCCCTCTGACAAAGACTAAGTGTAGTCAATAGCTCTTTCTTCAGCAATTCTTGATACTTTCACATACCATGTACACTAAAAAGCACCTGTGATAGTTTCAAGAAGAAAATGTGTTACAAGCAGGTACTCCTCCCCATGGGAAAACAAGACAATGGCTTCTGCAAGGGAATTTTGGAGAAAGAGAGCTGTTTGAGCTTGGCAGCTGCTAGAGAATATTGGCCCCCATGATGATCTCAGCACGTTATTTTCTGTGCTGAATGTATAGTGTATTTTAAAGCATTTGTAAGCCAACGTCCAGAAATTGTGTTGTGAAGCTGTTCAAGAAAAGGAAACCCAGCAACAAACGGAAAACTTGGCCAGCTCTTGGGGTCGATGGCCCAAGGCACTGTCAGTTAGTTCTCCATGGAGTCAGCCAGGTCCCTGGGGAGCAGGCAGTGCCCCATAGTGTCCCAGGGAACAGGGCTATGAAGGAATGCATCCCCTGTCCTCAAAAAAACCATCTTTACCTCTTTAAGAAGGGCAACTACGTGCCCAAAAGATCTTTTTTTCCATTATATTAATTGATTTAGTAAGTGATGCTGCAGTTGTCTATAATCCTGTCTATGTCACTAGACTGATGCTCATCTAACGTGCTCTTAAAACCTTCAGAGAAGGATACCTCATAATTATCCTACAAAATCCCTCCTAGAAACTCATTATCCTTATCTCAAGGCAGTTTGCTACTGCCCTACCTACTTTTTCCTTGCTGGAGTTAAAAGTCCTTGTTTTCTGGTCCTGTTCCCAAGGGATTTAGAAAACCAAGTAGAGCTTTCCTCTCTCTGTAATTAAAGATCTGATCCTGTCTCCTCTTTCATGGACTAAACAAGGCAGTTTTGACAGCCAGCTGCTCAGTAAGCTAGAAAAGAAAAGCAGGGAAAAGATCTGAGAAGCCAAGTCTGATTTTCACAGCGAAATTCTATCTGGAAAGACACCACATTTTATTATGTATTCACCGTGGTTTACACACTGTTTTGGTTCCTGTTTGGCTGAGATCATTGTCATAAAGCCCCAGACAAAGGAAAAATTAAAAAAAAAAAAAAAAAAAAAAAAAGGCAGCTCCAACGCAGTTAGAGGAGAACAAGGAGATCAGTCAGGAGCTCACTACACCCAGACAGTCCTGAGGGGTGGGCTCTGAGCCAAGCCCTGATAACCCACAGACACTGGATCCCAAAGATCTAATTCCAGATACACACCACTGTCATTCATCTGACCCTTTCGGACACCTGCGGCACAGGCACCTGCCGCAGAGTTCACCACCTACGGCTCCTCTGAGGCTCCTGGTACAAAATGGGCTATTGCAGGCTCCTCTAGCCACAGCTAGAGTAAGATGGAAATCTGAAATAGGTACGGGAAGGTACAGATAGGAATAGGATTTTGGAAGGGTCTGGTCCTCTCTTTGGTGAGAAAAGAGCCTGGAGATGAGGCCTCTTGCAGGCTGGCTCACGGAGATGTGAAGCAGCAGGGGAAGGAACCTCGTGTCCAGGGAGGACAGGTTCTGGCTCAAAGTGGGTGCACAAGCACTGCCCTGCTCTGGTTCATGGTGTGTTGCCCGACGTCCTCTCCTGCTACCCCTCAGGGCACAGCATCCTGCAAAGGCACAGCACCTCACCACAGAGCTCTGCAGCAGTGGAGCTGCACGACACGGGATGTGACTTGGGGACGGGCTTTCATGGTCATGGTTGGGTGGTGGTTGGACTTGATGATCTTAGAGGTCTTTTCCAACCTTAATGATTCTGTGAATCTATGACATTACCAGGATTCAGCCGTTCCTGCTGTCCCTTTTTGTCCAAAATCTTTAGCTCTCATGGGACTCTGGCAAAATGGATCACTGGTGGGATGAGATTCAGATGGTTTCTGTAGCTGTAACGTAATTTCTTTCATCAGTCTTAACTACAGGCAGCACCAGGATCGCCAGCAACATCTATTTAAGAACACCAGTCAGGATGTGCCTTTTCAAAACCACAGACTCAATGTCACCTTTTCAAAGTTAAAAAGGTTGGGTTAGATTCGAGCATTTAAAGTGCATTTACATTTTCCACTTCTTGTCCCCAAGTATTGGAACAGGACGTTTCCTTTTCCTGTTTTAAATGGCAGCATTTTTAATTGGCATCTCCTCTAATCATAGGACTCCAGGAGCTGGGGCTTAAAGAAAAACACCAGGGATCCTGAGAGTAGACAACACAGGGGATTGGTGCAGGGATGCTTTGTCAGAAATCCAAACGAAAAACTAAAAAACAATCAAACAAAAACACGTTTCATTTGAGAAACAAGGGACTAAGTGCAACACCTACAACCCTGGGAGAGCAAAGCCCTTCCTGGAGCCACGGTGCTGCCCACCACTGCCAGGGAAAGCAGCTCTGAGTTAGACCCCGAGCTGCAGCCTCCTCCTTGTGTCCACAGACTTACGTGGCCACAAGGCTTCAGCCAGCTTCCCAGGATGCAAATACCCAGGATAGAGGATCAGAAGTAGGAGACAGGAAGGAAAAACAGTCTCATTGGTTCCTGGAAGCCTTGGCAAACCTTATCCATCCACACCTGAGGAGAGAAGGGGGGTCTGATTTGCCAGTCCATGGACACCCGCTTCAAAGATGCTTCACTGGAGATTGTTCCATGGTTTTCTTTCTTCTTTGGGGGAAAATGTGTATTTCAAAGTCATTCTTTCCGAAGCTGAGGAAAACCCAAACCACACAACCAGCAAGAACACCAGTGCATTCATGACAGTCACAGATTAGCTCCACTAATATTCTCATGCTTTCATTTCAGGTACTACAACCTCCACAGACCCCACCATCCACCTTGTAACAGGTACCTCCTGGGTTGTGATCTCCTTTATAAGTCTCCTTGGATGTGGATGCACATGCCCATGTGGGGATGCAAATGGAGATCCCACAAATAAGAACGAGATTCAAAATTCCCATCCACTGAAGCACCTTCTCCCAGGACACTGCGCTGTCCATCTCTGCCCACCCCATCCATCACCACTTCCCCCTAGATCTCCAGGGGCCATGGAGAGCACTGCGCCCCAGAGGATGACCTTGCCTGGCTCCCTTTTTTGGCAGGAAGAGAGCAATGTAGTGTTCCAGGAAGCCTAGTGAATGCAGAGGGATCCTGTCCCATCCTTGCTCCCTGTTTCTCCAGCTGTTTCCTGGCAGGTGGCATGCTCTCCTCCACAGATCCTCATCACTTAGGTCCCTTTGCCCACAGGTCCCTCCAGCCACACCAGTGACAAACCCTCTCCTTCACATCCCTTGCCCGCATCACCCTTTCAGCTCTCACTGGCTACAGTGGCCCCTGCCCAGCCCATCCTTCAGCCCTCCCACCAACAAGGAGCACATGTGGAAGACGTCACCTCCATGTCTCTCTCCTTGTGTTGCAGGTCAATCCCAACCAACGCCACACAGCCCTGAAGTAAAGAACCACACCTCAGGTAACACGCATCTGGAGACCTAATGGTGCAGCTCAGGGGCATCCTGGCTTGTAACTGGTCTGACCTTCAGTCCAGCTGGGCCACCCAGCAATAAATGGGGCGGTGCAGCAGCAGGTTAGATGAGAACAGTGGTGGGGAAGAAGGAAATTTTGTGGTGTAAGGGCTTCTGCTCCAGCCAGCTCACCCAAGAGGACTCAAGGCACAGAGATGAGCAAGAACAGGGAAAAATCACTAAATGGAACAGGGATCAGCAGTGTCAGCAGGTCACAATCCCAGGAAACCCCCGGGTTTGCATCTCATGTGCACAAAGGGTGCAACTGCCCAGAGCCCAGGAGCCAGGCTGGGCAGTGGCCATGTTGCCACATCCTCCTACCTGGCACCACCCACTCTGTCCATACAGCAGGTCAACACGGAATCACAGAATCACAGAATGGTTCAGGCTGGGAGGGACCTTAAAAAACATCTAGTTCCAACCCCCCTGCCATGGGCAGGGACACCTCCCGCTAGCTCACGTTACTCAAAGCCCCATCCAACCTGGTCTTGAACACCTCTAGTGATGGAGCTTCCACAGTTTCCTGGGCAAGCTGTGTCAGGGTCTCACCACCCTCAGAGTGTAGAACTCCTTCCTAATTTCTAATCTAAATCTCCTCTATTTCAGTTTGAAGCCATTACTCTCATCCTACCACTACAAGCCCTTGTAAAAAGTCCCTCCTCAGCTTTCTTGTAGGCCCTGTTCAGATACTGGAAGGCCCCCAGAAGGTCTCCCCAGCTGGAGCCTTCTCCTCTGCAGGCTGCCCAAGCTCAACTCTCTCCTGCTGGGCTCCCAGCAGAGGGGTTCCCCCCTTGGGTCATTGCTGGGGCTCCTCTGGCCCCGCTCCAGCAGGTCCCTGTCTCTGCTGTGCTGAGGACTCCAGAGCTGCCCCAGCACTGCAGGGGGGTCTCCCCAGAGTGGGGCAGAGGGGCAGGATCCCCTCCCTGCCCTGCTGCCCACGCTGCTGGGGGACAGCCCAGGCTGCTGGGCTGCTGGGCTGCACTCGCACATTGCAGATCCCCAGTTTTCCTAGAGGAAAAGTGGAAGCATGAAGAGGCTTGTCCTAAACTGCACAAGGTTTGTGTCAGCACAAGGACTGAACACGGCCTTAGCCCTTATTCCATTATTCATGCTGGGGTTTTGCTTTGTTACCTACCTTCATGGAAACAGAAATCACTTATAAGGACAGAAAAATATTTAGAATTAGTATGAACCACCGTGGAGTTCCCTTTATTCTCTTTTTTCTGTCATCCCTCTCTGCTGAAACCAGCTTCAGGACACTACCACATGTAGGTGGTCACAGAAGCCCTGGAAGCAGGCGCAGTGAAGCGTTTGCAGAAAGTTGTATTTTTTGGTCTGAGATCTCAAAAAGATCTCAGACTGTGCTTCCATGCCATGCAAAGAAAAGAAACTTATTCCTCAGTTCAAATATTTTGGTGAAGCATTTGGTCAAAACGGGGAAAATAACCACTCCAACCCTAAAACCATTTTCACTCTTTTCTCATTTTTACTGGAAAGCTAAGAGAAGCCTAGACAAGGAACTTGCCCATAAATTCCAAGCTGGTGATCCACTCTTCCTTGCAGAGGGCTTGTTGAAAGGTTTTTTCCCCCCACATCGTGCTCTGGATCATGCCCTTGCTATGGAGCTTTGGGTAGCAGGTTGAGGAAGATGACAGAGCCCCATGGCCTCCTCCAAGCTGTTTCTGAGCAGAGCCTGCAAGTAAGCAGAGCTCTCTGAAGTAACTCTACACTTGTTTTACAGCACCTTCTGTAAAATCAACACCACCAGCCAACTTGAATCTCACCACCATGGTTCAGGCTACTACAGACAGATCTTCCTCCACCTCTGCAACACTGCCAGTGATGACTGTGAGAGGTAAGTACAGAAAACTCAGATTTTTGCTCAGGCAGGACCTGCTTATGCATCCCTCCTTATCCAAGCAAAACTGGGGGCATCAGAGAGACTGGGCTGTTCCACACCATGCTACTGATTCAGCAGGTTTTGAATCACTTTGAGTCTTTGCTACAAGAGCAGCTCATTCCAGCCCCCCAAAAGCACAGGGCTGGATGTTTGAATCTTGTTGTTTGTTTGGAGGGGAAGTCTCACGCAAACATTTTTTTATATCCCATAGAAACCCAACAGCTCTCCATAGCACAATTAGTAGCAGCTTCAAGAGTTAATTTTTCTTTCCCACATTGTCTTTCCCCAGATGAAAAGTCTACTGGAAGCAGAAGCACAGCAGCTTCACCAACTCAAGGTACTTTGTCCTCTTATAGGGTAACAATAAGCTTAGAGAATTTCACAGCAATTAGCTCTACTTGGTTCATGTGGTGCAGGTTATCTAAGCACTGATCTTTGGGTTGAGCCATCTAACCTTGGGTTGAGCCATCTGTAACACCAAAAATCATGTCTGGTATCATTATAAGCAGCGATAAAACACAAGTCCAAATGCATTTAATGTCCTCTGCCTTGGGTGAACTTGGACAGCTTAAAGATTGATCTATGTTCAGGAAAATAGAGCCCTTTTAACACATTTTTTAACAAAAAAAAAAAAAAAAATTGCTTTTGACAGTTTGCTTAACCCAGCCTGTAAGGAAAAATCAGTGAATTCAGTAAGAGTCTTCTCAGAATAAGGGCAGCATCCAAGAGAGTGAGAAGGCTGAAATCTGGCAACTGAGCTGATTCTGCAGTAGAGGTTCAGCCTCAAACATCTGCAATGGTCAAGACAGAAACTGCTCTGCCTCTCCAAGTACCTCTCAGATCTTCTGTAATGCAAGCAAGGTTAAAAATCCATGGTCAGCTCTGCCTGCACAGATGTCCAACCAGCATGCCTGTGCCCAGCTACGCCAAGAGCCCTTTGCATCAGAGCAAGCTGCCATTAATTATAACCCTGCTTTAGAGCTGAAAAGCTCCATACGTCTTTGACTGGAGAAACGTTGCTGACGCTTCCAAAAGCGAGGTGTCCTGTTGTGTGAGACCAAATATTTCCCAGGGATGGGGTATACATGCCAGGCTCAGCAATCCACAGCTTCTGCCCACCGCCTGTGGCTAGAGGAACAATTTCAGGATGAAACAAAGGGTTTGATGACTGGTGAAAAAACGGCACAGCAGTAAGTCCCTGCTTCTCAGGACTGTTCTGCTCCGTGTTGTCACCTGCTTCAGAACCAGTCAGATTGGTTATTTCATACCTTTTCCCCTTTTCATACCATTCACCTTTTTTCTTCTGATTTTTGGCAAAATTACATTCCAAAACAGTGAAGTTTTCTGCAAGACAGGGACTCCAGTTTCAGCTGCACACCCTGTGGCCCACTGCAGAGTGCCAGGACCTGTTCCACACTCCTCCAGGCAGCATGTGCTTTTGGCCAGCAGTGCTATTGGGAAAGTGGGGATGGGAAAGGAGCAGAGAAGATCTTACTTGACCTACAGATGATCTTCTGAAGCTCTAAAGTGTAATTTTTTAGTCCCCTGACAGGGCCTGTAGCTGTTCATTAAGGTCACTGCAGATAATCTGGCTGTTCAAAACACATCCAGGAGGCAGCAAAGGGGTTTTTTTTTCTTCTGTACAAGTGAAACACCTAGTCTAGCTTTAAATTTGCTTGCCCTGGAAGCAGCTGCCACAAACCCAATAGCTTCATATAAGCTAGTTCATCCCTCTGAGAACTGGAGTCCTTGCTGGAACAAACCTCTACACTGCCACAGCTAGACTACATATGGCGTACAAGTTAGCTCATCTCAAACTATTTTAATTACTTCTAGATAACCCAGGGCAGCATACCCACTAATTCCAGCTCCAAGGACAAGCAGAACAGTCAGTCCACACCCATATTCTGCAGAATTTCTTCTCCTAAACAGCTTTTGGGTTTTTTTTTTTTAGAAGCCTCCATGTTTGTGAGCAATAGGAAATCTATAACCTTCTCAGTTCACTCTTCCAGTATTCAGCTGCTGTATCTGCCCCAAAACTGCATCTGGGACCGCAGAACCTGAAGAGTTGATACAACAGTATTTGAAGTTTGATTCCCTGAGTTTTTATTTGGACACAGAAAATAGTACAAAGTGTGTTTAGTGGGAAGGTTTTAGCCCAAGTACGAATTCCAGCAGTATGAATATCACCAGCACTACTGTGAATCCATTCTCCTCTCCAACATGTCCATTAATTCTTTTGGCTGTTAGATGACAGCCAAGGACAAGACTTAAATTCTGTGTTTCTCTGTGCAGGTCAAGAGCCCAAGGGAAGTGAGAGTACCACACCACCAGCAACTCAAGGTGCTTTCTCCTTTCTCATGCCAAGAGATAGTTACTGCTAGGTATTTTATAGACCTTTCCACAGCCAACAGCAAAGCCATAATACCGATGTCTTCAAGGCAGCACAGCGAACAGCCAAAGAGCATCCGAGAGATGCTGTTGAAAAGCTAGCTCCACAGAAGCAGCACTGTGGGGCAACATGGTTGGGCCTGGGAAGAGTGGTTTTGAGTCACAGCAGGAAAGGTGGCAGTATGGCAAAAGGCTGTAAAATGAGAGAGATGGGACAAGCCTCCAGCTCAAACCTCCTGCCAGATCAGTCCTTCACCTGCCACGCTAGGCTTCCTCACTACAGCCTCAGCAGAAGACACTGTGGGTGTTCTTAGGCTGTTGATCAAAGGGGCCACACCAAGGCAATTCAATTCCCACAGAGCTCCAGGTCACTCTGCTATTAACTTTGATGGGGCTGACCAGGATCCAAGGTTATTCTCCTCAATAAAATGCAAGTGCGAGTTAGGTCCTCTAGCATAGCTGGGAATCCTCTTCCCACTCTCGGAAGAAAGACTTTTATATAACACTACCTTTTCCACCTCTTGTAGGCACCTCAGATCCCGTCACTCCAACATCAAAGCCTTCTGGCAACTTGCCTGTGCCCACTCCAACAGATGATAAATCACCACTGACAGTGGCAGCTTTTGGTAAGGAGAGGACGGGGGTCTGTTTTGCCAGGCTGTGCTGTTTTGGACACCCAGTTTCAAGGATGTTTCCCTGCATATGGCTTCATGGTTTTCTTCTTCAGCATGCCTGATCCTGGAGTTTTCAGAATGCAAGGAGAAACGCTTGAGGAAAAGACTTGCCACCATCAATAAAGCACCTAATAAATGCTCCCAGACGTGCCCAGTGTACAAGGGACAGACAGTCTGAAAATCAGTCATAGTTTTGATCCCACACCTGAGCTTGGGATCTTGCTCCTAGCACCAGTGTTTGCCCCAGCTTCATGGTAGGACAAGACCTGGCAGAAATCTTCCCATGCTTTACCTTGATTTCTCTGACAGGTCTAGCATAAATATGCTTCCTCCTGGGAGCTCAGACATTTTTTTTTTCCCTGTTGGGATTGCATTCCCACCCTGCCTTATAGCCTCCCCCTGTACAGCTGGACCCGGCTTGGCAGGAGGCAAGCAAGTCCTCCACAGCCTTCAGACTGTGGAAAGATGGAGCAAGAGATGCCACACCTTAACCTGGCAACAGATTTGAAGATAGGCATAGGGTATATTTAAGACACCCACTCTGTCTTGGGCTATACTGTCCCTCTCCTCCATGAAGACAAGCATAAACCCCAATTTTCTATCACACTATAGGAAAAAGTGTTATTTCATGAGCGGTTTTAAATTAACTTCACAAGTATCCTCCAAGGGAAGCCACAAGAAGTCCTGACACAGTCTAGCAGGACAAGATTCCTATGCAAAGAACAGTTTGATTTCTTGAGGCCTGATGTCAGAATCAAATCTGCACAGGGCCACTGACACCGGTCAGAACAAGTTGCCCAGAGAGGTTGGTAGAATCCCCATCTCTGGAAACAATCCAGGTCAGGTTGGCTGGGGCTCTGAGCAGCCTGCTCTAGTTGAAGACATCAGTCAAAGTCTCTCTGCTGCCTCAGAAGTTACGTTGTCCTATCAGTCACAGCCAGTTCTTTCCTCCATCCCCAGGTGTCATCAGCTTCATAGTTATCCTGATAGTGGTTGTGATCATTCTGGTCAGCGTGGTCAGCCTGAGGTTCAAGTGCAACCGCTCAAAGGACTCTGAAGGTAATTGCCTGGCAAGATGTCCCTTTCCCTAACCAAAAAGCCATCAGTTTCCATGTCAGTTGGGCAATTCCTAAAAGATGCTTTTAGAAGGCTTACACAGTGGGGAGGTTTTGAAGCCAAACTGGAACACAGCCCTTAGGAAGGTCGTGTGACCCCCTCTTCAGAGCCCAAGCGCAGACCCATCTGCTCAGGGAAACAATCTCAACTTTGCTGCAGTGAAACGTGCATATTTGCAGAGGTGGGCAGCAGAAGTCACAGAGTTTAACACTCGTTTTCCCTGGGAATCCCGTTTCCCACTGAGCAATGCCCACCAGAGGGCGAGGCTGGTCCACAGCACGACAGGAGACCAAGGGATGCTAGTGACTAGCCAGGCAGCAGAGCATTCCGTCCTTCCTGGAGGTCACCTGAATTGAGGAATTTTCTCTGCTCAACCCTCGGATGTCCCCCGTGGTGTCTCTAACCTCGCCTGGATTTCATTTAGAACCCTGTACAATGTCATTCTGAATATAGCTGACTGATTTTATTGCTTGGCTGGGATGTTTTCTCCCCTGTACATCACCAACTGCTTTTCTCCTTCCAGACAAACAGAAACCAGGGACCTCGATGGTATCTGAAAGGTAAGGCTGCTGGCACAACTCACATCCTATTGAAAGTGCTTCTTTTATTCCAGGACTAATTCTAGCAAGGAAAAGTGCCTACTTTAGTTATTCCAGGTGAAGGAAACATTTTAAGACATCTTCAAGACAGGTAAATAACAAAAATCAGCTCTGACAGCACCTCATCCTCTGCCTGATGGAGTCAGAGGTAGAAATTCAATATTTAGGGGCTTTGTTTCAAAGCTGCACTGATATCAGTGAAGACTCATCCCCATCCAAAAGCAGTTTGCTTGTCTGTCTTTGCCTAGATAGAGACTTGAAGTCTAAACTTGGGGTTTTGGATCTCAAAGCCATCTCAGTGAGATGAGATAAGACCAGATCCCTAAAAACATCTTCCAAGACACGTATTACTGTCATGTAGCAAAAACAGGATAAGGGGGGGCCAGTCCAGAGCCCTTTGGAAGAGAAGCACCAAGCAGAGAACGGTCTGAACCCCACGGTCCATCACTGTGACCCAAGAATAGAGGCTGCACGTGGCAAAGGAGCAGGAAACGAGAGTTGGAAGGGACCAAGTTGCTCCTACTTTTCCATCTGATGGTTTCCTGCCAAAGTTACAAGCCCCGCTTTGGAATGAGGCAAGAGACACAGGGAGCAGAGTCTTGAAATATTTAGGTGGCAAATTTGCATCAACATCAGTGGCCCGCAAATACCCTTAATGAGCATGATGGAAGTGATCTGAATGTAATGGTTTGAAACCTGCTGCCCCTGGTGGGTGGAGATCTGAAACCCTAAACCAGGTACAAGCCTGAATGAAAGGGGCGTACACCTGTCCTATTCCCACTCCCCTTTTCCTGTCTTCGGGACTTCCTGCCAAGGTCTATAAAAAGGGGAGAAAGGCACGCCTCTTCCTCTTCTTCCTCTTGCTCTCTTGCTCTGGCTCTTGCTCCTTTGACCTTGTTCCTGGGCGCACGCTGCTCTGCTGCTCCCTGTGCTACACGTGGCCGTGGCCATCTTGGAGACCTGGGCCTGATCTACAGACTCTTCCCTGCCTCCATCCACGTCCAAGGATTGTGCATCCAGCTTCAATCCACCTCAATCCAGTGAGATCCAGCACCGGGGCGCCTTAGCACAACCTCTGGGTTTTGTATATTTGGAAGTTTAATCTTCCTTGCCTTGTTGTTCCTACAACCCCCCTTTCCTGTTAAACCCCTTCCCTTCTCCCTTTCTGTTTCCTGTTAAATAATATATTCATTTTGTTAATTTTCAATTTGGTGCAAGGTTTTCATTACCCCTGCCTTCCTTATTTACCTCTCTGTCTGGGAAACTGAGGGATAAGGGAGGTGGGACACAATTCTGCCTTCTAACCGGGACAGAACACTGAAGCAGGACATATCAGAGCAGAGGACTGTGCCCCTGAGCCACCCTGATCCCCAAAGCCCCCCAGTCTCCACTGGCACCAGATCCAAACTGCTCCTCGGTCCTGCCTACAAGAGGTGACACAGGTGACAACGGTGCTTTCCGCTGTGCAAACCACACTCAAGTTCATCTGAACGTGCTGCTCAGTTCCCCAAACCCCTCTTCAGAGAGGGGATGGGGAACCTGGCACCAAGGATGGGCCTGAAGCAGGACAGCAGCTCACAGGGCAGAAGAAGTCAGCTCTGGTCCTGTGTACCAGCCTGGCCCATCTGCCTCCCGTTGTGGGCACAGAAACTCGCCTCTCCTGTTTTCCAGAGGAGTTAATGACCACCTTCTCTTCTCAACAGCTGCTCGGCGGGCCCAGGCCAGAAGGATAATAGCATCACTCTGATCTCCATGAAGAACATCAACACGAACAACAGCAGGAGCTACCCACCATCAGAAAAGGTTTCCCTTTTATGCCTTCCTTTTTAGAGAGCTAGCTGGGGACAATTTCTCTGGCTGGGTAAGAGTGTGGCTTTGAGGTATTTATTTGTTCTCCTACCTTCAGAAAGTTTATAAAAAAACAGCTGTTATCAAACTCCTAAAGATCCAAGCTGGTTCCAGCAAGCCTGGTGAAAAGTTTGGGTGCCCATCTCAGGTTTATCCAGGCTGCCTGAGCTCAAGGTGTCAGGTACACCTCATGTGTGTAGGTGCCATCCCCTAGAGCCAGACATCAGAGCTAGAATGTTTTGCCATTCAATGAAGAGGTCAATGAGCTAACCTCTGAGAAGTCAAGGTCTGACCCTCTAGTCCAAGCTTACCCTCCTGTGCTCCACAGGTGATGTTGAAGCACACTCCTACCCACACTCTCAGATCCACCCCACACAAGTAATTCACACCATTTTCCATTGCTTTAAAGCTGGGATTGAGTTGTTTAATTTCTTTTGCCAGCCCAATCAGGCTGCTGACACACCACATTTTGGTTTTTTTTTTTTGCAGGTGCTATGAAGCCAAAGGCCCAGAGCTTGAAGCTGGCATGTGACAACTGGCAGTGACTTTCTAGGTTCTTATTTTTTTCCTTTGGGGAAAGAGCAAGGGTAGACATTATATAAAATCATGTCCTTTCATATCAATACGTTTAGAGTGGCATCCCACATAGCTCCCCCACCTGAGGTCCAAAGGCGTTCTCCAGTCAGCCAGCCATGCTCCACGGTTGACATCTAACTCTAGTTTTGACATGCCTTCAAACACTCAGATTGTTCCAGCAGCAAGAAGCACCAAGGCATCATCTACTTCACTCATACGCTGCTGCCTTGGGCTAATGGCCTTTACAGTCTGTGCCAGCCAGCCCACAGCCAGCCAAACCCGTGCACCGGCCAAGCATGACCTGGAGCTGAAGGCCTGGTGGGACATACTTGGCCAAGTTCTAGATCCAATCCCAACAGGACTGCTCCAAGCCCTTATCCTCGGTGACCTCCCTGTCCCCACAATGGTGAGGATGGTCGTGTCCACCTTCCCCACGGGGCTGTTGTGAGGGTGTGTTAACTGATGTCGGCAAAGCATCTGGAGAGCCATGAATTAAAGATGCTGCTGAAATGCAAATTGTGATCTTGATTTAGTCATTATCAAGAACAGAGCTTCAGGCAGGAAGGTCAGTGTCCACCATGCTCAAAGAAGACTCTGGCCACCACCACAGCTCTAGGGGCAACCCGTGGTGCTCCTGCCCACCGCGACAGCTCTGAGAGCAACCTGTGGCATTGCTGGCCACCACCACGGCTCTCGGGGCAACCAACCCACGCCGCTCCCCCGCCCCCTCTGGCCCCGCCCCTCGCGGCGCGGTGCACGCTGGGAGCTGTAGTCCGCGCGCCGGCGGGAGACTCCGTTACCCAACG
>NW_008594435.1:27465-34851 GCF_000691845.1 Merops nubicus | reverse complement strand
GGGGGGCAGCCCAGGCTGGGGGGCTGCAAGCAGCGTCTGAAGCCCACCGTTTGTGCAGCTCTCACCCACAGTCAGGGGCCAACAAGTGTCTGAATCAGTGACAGTCTCACACAAAGCCAGGCACACAGCACACAGCGAGGTGACCCCAACTCCCTGAACTTGTGAGCAGAGGGAGAACAGGGCAGAGCTCTGCTGTGCTGCTGGCACTGCCAGCCTGCTCCTGCCCTCGGTGACATCTCAGAGCCCCCTCTGCCCGACCCACCCCATGGCAACGTCTCTCCCCAGTCAGAGTCTCAGCAGGATTTGGTTCTCAGCTGTCTGAAAAGGCAGAAAAGCAGCTCAGCCAAATACCTGACACTTCTGCAGGCAGTTCACTTCTCAGTTTGGAACAGGACCTGACCCAGGTGACAGTGCCACAGCAGTCCTGCCTGCTGCCAGGCCTGGCAGGGTTGTGCCCACAATGCAAACACTGGATTAAAGCTCCTCTTCTGTCACTGATTCCAGCTTGGACAAATTACCTTCCTGTGTTTTGTGTTTCACTTTGCTCAACAGGACAATGGCTCTTGACTTTTTAGTGGCCTTCCATTACTTAGAGGGGGCCTACAGAAAGTTGAGGAGCAGACTCTGTACCAGGGAGTGATGGGATGAGGGGTAACAAAGAAAGAGATTGAGATTAGATGTAAGGAAGAAGTTCTTCACTCTGAGGGTGGTGAGACACTGGCCCAGGTTGCCCAGGGAAGCTGTGGATGCTCCAGCACTGCAGGTGTTCGAGTCGAGGTTGGATGGGGCTCTGAGCAACCTGCTGTAGTGGGAGGTGTCCTGCCCATGGCGAGGGTGGTGGAAGGGGGTGATCTTTAAGGTCCCTTCCAACACAAACCATTCTGTGATCCTATGATCAAATGAGTGAAAAGGAAACCTGCTCCTCGCTTTCTATTTCTACCTAGGTCATTAAAATGCCAAGCCACTTCCTGCATCACTCCCTGCCCCCATCATCCGGATGAATTCATCTCCAGACACACACATGGTGGAGGGTGTAATTTTATCTCCCTTTGCTCTTGAACCCATGAAGAGTCACGGTTGTGACTGCAAGGGTGCAGTGTGGCCGTGCGCTGCGAGGGCATCCCACAGCCCAGCTCGGGGCTCCTGGCAGGGGAACGCTTCTCTGCTTCACCACATCTCCAGGCTTGGAAACCCCTCCAGGGGTGGGGACTCCACCACTGCCCTGGGCAGCCTGGCACAGCCCTGGGCAACCCTCCAGGGGAACAAATTGTTCCTCAGGGACAACCAAATCTTCCCCTGGGGCAACTTGAGGCTGTTTCCTCTTGTCCTGTCCCTTGTTCCCTGGGAGCAGAGCCCGACCCCCACCTGGCTCCAGGCTCCTGTCAGGAGCTGTGCAGAGCCAGAAGGTCTCCCCTGAGCCTCCTTTGCTCCAGGCTCAGCACCCCCAGCTCCCTCAGCTGCTCCTCCCCACACTTGGGCTCTAGACCCTTCCCCAGCAGCTTCGTTGCCCTTCTCTGGACTTTCTCCAGCCCCTCAAGGTCCTGCTGGGAGTGAGGGCCCCGTCTCCCAGCTCCCCCTACGGCTGCTTCTCCCCATCACCCAGAGGCACAGACCCTCCCGGGGCTGGGCAGGGGACATGGCCACAGGTCCCAACAAGCCAGCAGTGGGAAGCTGTTAACAACCCGCAGCCACAGCAATCCTGTGCCCAAGCTTTTGTTTTACTCCTTTCCCCCCATCTCGTTCTGGATTCCAAGAACGGGAGAAGGGAGGAAGCCTGTTCAGGCAGTGTTTACACAACGTGCCCCTGCTCCCGCCTGGCGCCAGGCCCAGCTCGGCAAAGAACAGAGCCTGTGCCAGCCTCTGGAGAGCTGAACTGGATGGCAGGCTGCTCTCCCCCCCTCCCAGCAGCTCTTCCGGAGCAGCCCCCGGAGCCCCTCTGGGGGGCAGGACAGCCCGGGGGGAGCTGCCTGGGGGGATGCGGGCACCCGGAGCTGGGCCAGAGCTGGGTGTTGAAACCAGGGCAGCTGCCGACAGAACAGGCTGTCCCCTGCACACACCCCGAGAGGAGGTGACACCCCAAGGGAAGGGAATCTGCCTTGGCAGCCAGCGTGGGTCCAGCTCGGGTCGGGGATGAAGTCTCAGAGCAGCTCCTCAGCTTTGCCCTGCCTTGGCAGGAAAGTGCCTCACTTCATTCTCCTGGCAGCATGGGGCTAGTGGCAGTTGTGAGGGGGAAGTTTTGAAAGATGACTAGGAAAGATGTCTGTGTGAAATCAGTGTGCCAGCCTTGCCAACACCTCTGTGCTGGGGGAAAGCCAAGCTGTGCTCACAGGAGTGAGACGGCTGTGATGATGCAGCAGCGCTGAGAGACAACCAGCAAACCTCTGTTTGTAGCACTGAGGCCACAGCACCCGTGTGACAAATGCCATTCATTCAGCAGCACAGTCCAACCAGTGCCAGGGAGCTGAGCTCCCACGGGACACTAAGGGCAGCATGTCACAGTGCTGGCCTGTGACACTGTGACTGAGCTCTGTGTGACACCCTGTGCCCCTACCCGAGGGTGTGAGCGTGGTGTGGCCTCAGTGAGACACTGAGCTGGGTGCCAGAGACACCCCAAAAACTTCTCTCATGGACACGTGCATCAGGAAATTATAGAATCATTGAACGGTTTGGGTGGGAAGGTCACCCAGTCCAACCCCCTGCACTGAGCAGGGACATCTGCAGCTAGAGCAGGGTGCTCAGAGCCCCAGCCAACCTCACCTGGGATGGTGCCAGGGATGGGGCAGCGACCACCTCTCTGGGCAGCCTGGGACAGGGGCTCAACACCCTCAGGGTCAAACATTTGTCTCTTCTCTCTAGTCTCAAGCTTTATTCTATACAGGATATCTTAAAGGATAAGATCCCAGAGGTCCTTTCCAACCGTAGTGATTCTATGACTCTATAGCAGTGCCAGAACAAAGTCCCAGGGATGTGGCCACAGAGATAAAGCTGCCCCAGATGGATGGTCCAGGGGAGGACAGACAGATGGGAGGGATAAAGAGAAGTGATAAGGAGCCTAAAGGAATGTCAGGTGAAAAGGAACTTAACCAGACCCGTGGGCCTTTGTGCCCTGATGTTAACCAGGCTCCAGTTTAACAACTAATTCATCTGGATTAAAGAGAGGGAGGAAAATGTGGCTCTGCAGGGACGTGTGACATGCAGATCCAGCTGCACCCCAGCAGAGCTGCAGGCAGGTCTTTGGAGAGCCGGGGAAAACATCTCAAATAGCTGTTTGTCATGAGCCATCTCCTAATGACAAGTGGAGATGTCCTTCTCCATCCCCACCGCATCGGGCTGGCTGGCTGGCTGCACTGCAAGCCAGAGCTCCAGGCCAACAGGAGCCACAGCTTCCAAAGCTTTAGCTGTGGAGGCAGCATCAGAGGGAAGGTTCTTGTGCAGTGTCTTCCCCTCGTGTGCCTGATGGCTGCGGCTGGGCCATCAACAGCTCGGAGCCTTGCTTAAGCTCAGATGGATCAAGAGTGAAACCAGAGCCCCTTGACCTTCAGGAGCTCCCTCAGACTGTGCCTCCTCTTGGGAAGTCCTGTCAGCACAGGAGAGAGCCTGGATTCATTTTTAGGTCGATGAGGGGCACACCAGGCAGGGTCCCAGGTTAGGAAGCAGCCAGGCTCGGGTTGGCAGTGTAATAATAGCAAGGCTGGCATCTCCCACAGTAATCCTGAACAGAGCCTGAGGAGCCCCCTGCAGCTCCCCAGGCCTCCAAAACAGCTTCATTCCCTCTGCCACACTTGGTCTTCTCTCCATCTGCTCTGGCCAGCGGGGATCCGGCGGGTTTGAAATCCTGCCTGCTGCTGAGACAGCAGCTGAACCTGCAGCAGCAAGACCAGGGGCAGCCCCGGGGGGCACAGGGGCAGCGAGAGCAGGATGGGAGGTGGCAGAGGGGGCACAGCCCCCGGGGTAACCCCGGGAGGATGGGGGGCCTGGGGTGTCCTGCCAGGCTGGCCCACAGCTGCCAGCTCACACCAGCACCCCCCAGTTCCAGGAGGCTCCTGCAAAATAAATCTTCTGCCTGCGCTTCCTGCTCCCTCTTGGCCGATGGCAGACGGGGTGTGAATTTCCTGAGAAGGGGATTGGGTTGGGGAAAGGAGCTTTGGCTCACGCCAGGCAGCAATCTGTACACAAATCTGGGAGCTGACCTGGCTGAGGGGCAGAGGCCTCAGCCCGTGGAGCAGTCCTGGAAGGGGTCCCCATTCCTGTGCCACCCTGCAGCACGCAGGACAAAGCCACCAGGCAGCAAATCCCTGCCCCTGGCTTCAGCTGCCTGCCACCTCAGCCTGCTGCTCCCGGGCCGCTCAGTGATGGATCTTCTCAAAACGTGGTCATTTCAAGAGAGAAAAAACAAATACCCTTGGGTCAAAGCATCCAAACAGCCTGAGAACTGCTCTGAAAAGAGCCCTTTCCCCTGCCCCTGTCGGGGGCTGTTGGGTGCCCGGGTGTCCTCGGGGCAGACACCAGATGCTGCCTGGCAGTCCTGAGCTGCCCCAGCACGGCCAGGCTGGCAGCACCTACACCCCTGGGCACCCCACCCCTGCTCACTGGCTCTCAAAGAGCTCACTCCCCTGGCTACACGGGCACCCTCTGCTCCTCAACATGGGGCCTAAATTCAGGGTGTATTTTAGCTGGTGAGGCTCCTGCCCTGCTGACTAACAGTGTCCGTCTTCACCTCTCTCGCCTGCTGAAAGCCACCCTAATCCCAGCACTTTCCTCGTCTGTTTAGCATTCCTGGTGATGGAATTTGGACTAGGGGTAATGCTGATTAACATTTCCACGGTGGTTATTGGACATAATCTTTCCTGCAGCTGTGGCACAGACCAGAGACACGCTGTTTGTCCTCACCTGCTCACTGGTGAAGGTGTGCAGCCCCAGCTCCAGGGAGCCACTGGGGCTGGAAGGCTGCTCTGTTAAGAGCAATTCCTACACCCAGGAAAGGTCCTTTCCCACAAAACCTTCTCCTGGAGAGCAGAGTTTGGCTTGCAGGCCAGGGGTGGGCTGGCAGAGCGGCGGGAGGCGAGTGCTGGAGCTCTGGTGGCTGCCAGCCCATAAATAACCCATCTCGTTTTACTCCTGCAGCCGTCCCTCCCCGCGGGGAATGCTGTGTGGATAGAGCACCACCTAAACTTAGAGCAGGTCACAGACAGGAGCTCTCCCAGGTTAAAAGTAGAAGCATGCCACTGGAGGCCACTGCCCGGCCCACTGCCAGCCAGGGTGGGCAGCAACACACCCGGCCCTGCTCGGGGGCACCCACAGAGTCTGGTTCCCTGGCTTGGGCAGCGTGGCACAAAGGTGGCACCCGGCAGGACCACGTACCCCGGGGCTCTCAGCAGAGCAGCCCCCAGCTCAGGAGGGAGGGGAGGTGCTGGGGGGTCACAGGAGTGTGTTCAGAGGAGGGACTCTGAAGGTCGGCCACTGAAACCTTCAGTACCTCTGTCAAACATCAGCTCTGTCGGGCAAAGCTTGAAGGCCTTAAAGGCCATCAGAAGGTACCCCCTGAGCCTTCTCTTCTCCAGGCTGAGCATCTTCTCCTCAGATGCTCAGAGGAACAGCTGAGGCACCAGCTTGGGATTATTCTGGGGTGGTTGGGCTTTCCTTCAGTTAAAAACAAAATAAGATCCAAACTGCTTTGTGACCCATCAGTTCTTAATCAAAATTAATTTCTATGTATCTCCCAGGATAAAAAAAAAAGTAACACTGGCATGTCAAACTACATCTCTGAAGACATTCCCTGGGCACTAGAGGACACCCCTGCTGTATGCAGATGAGAAGAGCCATTTCTGGAGAGCAGAAGGTCCCTTGCTAGTTTGCAGGGCAGAGATTCACCTTGAGCTCCGTGGACCCTTTTCACCCACCACGGATGTTGGCTTCATGGCAGCAGGAGAGTTTGATTCACCTTGAGGCGTGGGCAGGTGAGGTTACAGCTGCCACACGGGTTCAGCTGGGGCAAAGAGACACATCAGAGCAAATTACGGCGAAGAGCCTCTGATGTGAAACTCCCATGAGAAAGAACAGGAGAAACTCCCCAGCCACTCCCAAGGGCTAATTGCTGAGAGCGACAGACCAAGCAGCACACGAGGAGGGCCCAGGCAGGTCATTACCCCTCCTTGGGAGGATCCTCACCCCCAGCCCCAGGCTGGGAGGCTGGCGTGGGCCAGGGCAGCCCCGTCGTGCTGGCTCGGGCACGGTGGAGATGCCAGCCCTGGGCTGGGCTGGGGGCAGCACCAGGACATCAGGCCGGGCAGGAGCTCTGGGGAGCAGCCCTGGCATTCCTCCCCTGGGGTGCCCGGGGGTCACAGGCCATCCCTGCCATCCGTAAGGCAACCCAGGGTGCAAATGTGGAGAAGTGGAAATCCCTCTGAGCAGCCCAGCCTCTGTCCCCATTCCCTCAGACCTCCCCTGCTCCCTCCAGGGGGGCTGGGCTAGGTGAGCTTGAAAGGTCCCTTCCCACCCAATCTGGGATTCCATGACCTGGAGAGTCCACAGGGCCCCCAGGCCCCACCTCTGGACACTTGCCTTTCTCATGGTTTAAAGAAATGGGGATGAGAGAGGGAGGGAGGAAGGATCATCAAGTCCAGCAGTTAACAACTGTTGAGTGTCTGAGCTGGAGAGGACAAACCTCGAGCTGCAGTTGGTCACATCTGTGGGGCTGGGCTGCTGTGGGGTCTGCTCCCCAGGGAAGCAGAACTTCACTCCTTGGATTATTGATTGGTGGAGCCTCAAGGAATTAGAAGGTGGGGGGGTTTTGCAAGCTCTGACCAAACAGGCAGGAACTCAGAAGCCTTCTGACCCCTCCAGAGGGATTTTGAAGCAATGTTTTCAAAAGGTAAACCAAGACTGACTGACGGCAGATGTCCCCTGAGCTGTCTGTGGGGAAGGGAACAGGATGGAAATCACTAATTACCTTCCCCTGATTAAGCCTGAGCCCTTCCAGCCACACCTGGGCAACAGCTGCCCCTCCCTCTTCCCCTGCAGGCAGAGCCACCCTGTGGGACCCCCAGAGGGACTGGGACAGGCTGGCAGCACCACCAGAACCCTGAGTGGTTTCAGTGCTGACTCTGAGACCAGCCTTGGGCACCTCTGCCCCAGCCCCAATGAATCCAGCACTGCTGGGGGGCTGGGGGCTGGCAGGGACAATGCTCAGCCCGTTCCCATGGAGAACCCAGCAAGGAAGGTCAGAGGTGAGAGAGGGGTGGGAGCTTCTTTAGCCTTTCCAGAGAGCTGGGCCCCTGGATAATAAGTCCCTCTTGTTCGTACAGAAAGGGGACACTGGGTTTCCACTCTCTGCCCAATTTAAAAACAAAAGCAGTGCTGGCAGCAGCAGGAGCACCCAGCTGATAA
>NW_008594435.1:26121-27334 GCF_000691845.1 Merops nubicus | reverse complement strand
CTCAGAGCCCCGGCCACCCTCACCGGGGATGGTTCCAGGGATGGGGCAGCGACCACCTCTCTGGGCAGCCTGGGACAGGGGCTCACCACCCTCAGCCTCAAACATTTCTTCCTGCTCTCTAGTTTCAATCTCCTCTTTTCAGTTTCAAGCCATCCCCCCCTTGTCCTCCAACACAGACCCTCCTCCTGCCTGCAGCAAGGCTCTGGGCAGCAGCAGGAGGCCCAGGGCTGTAAGGAAAGGGGGGTGCAGGCAGGGCTGGGCACGGGGCTCGGCCATGAGCACCCCTGGGGGGCCAGTGCAGGGCCCCAGGCTGCACCCCAGAGCCCCCGTGTGCTGCAGCTGAAACAAGGACGAGCTCCCACAGCCCAGAGGACAAGTGGAGGCTGCCCCGAGGGAAAATCAGCTCCTCAGCTGGTCCAGCTCCACCAGGAATGACCAAGGGCTGCTGCTTACCCCTGGATGAAGGCAGCAGCAGGAGGAGGAGGGTTGTCCCGGACACTGCTCCCAGCCTGTGACACCACACACTGTCACCAGCTTTGATCTCTGCAGGCTGGGGCCAGAGGGAGGGAGGGTGGGTGCCGTGGTTTGCATTTACCCAGCTCCAGGAGCTGACCCCAGGAGGAGGAACTGCCCCCCGGGGCTGAGCTGCTCCCCAACGGCTGCTGTGCAGAGTCAGCCAGGAGCAGCACAGGATGTCCCAGCCCTTCAGAGCACACTGCAGGCACCCAGCAGCACCAGAGCTGGGGGCTGCTCGTCCTCCCACCAAGGTTGGGTGGGTGCAGGGTGGTGCTGCCCAGCCAGGGGCTCCCACAGCCCCCCAGCTGCTCTCAGCAAATGGCTGTTTTCACTCCTGGGGCGGTTTGGCACAGGATAAACCCATTGCTCAGGCTCAGAACAAAACCTTGGCTCTTGCTCGGGGCACTGGCCATGACAAATAAAGAGCAGTAGCTCATTAGCCTGGTGTAGCTGCTCATTAAATGCTGAGAAGGGCACACAGGGGTTGTAACAACACCAGGCAGACAGTGGAGCAGGTGGCTTCTTGCACCCACTTGCACTTCCCACCCAGCCCCAGGTCTTCTCCTCCCACTCACCCGGAGCTGGTGAGGGAACCACGTCCCCCTGCACTACTCTGGCCTCCACCCCAGGAACACCCCCCAGCACTGCCTCAGTTCCCATAGCAACTTCCACTCACATCACAGCTCAGTATTGTTCT
>NW_008594435.1:14759-26051 GCF_000691845.1 Merops nubicus | reverse complement strand
TATGAAGATATTCCTGCTGCTCCTTACAACAGCTGTGCTCCAGAACACCCCTCCAGCAGCACCACCCCACACACAACAGCAGCTCAGGAGCCTCTCTGCCTGGCACAGGGCAGGGGAAGGGGGTGGGATGTAACCTGCTGGGTTCTGCTGCAAGCCAACCTCAGGAGACAACCTCTGAGACTCCCGAGTCTGTGCCACCTTCCCTGGGTACAGGCTGGCATCTCCCCCTCTCCCCACCCCAGCAGGGGCTCTGGGAAGGGTGCACCCCATCTCTGGGGACCCTCCAGGCCAGCTGGCACAGCAGCAGGGTGGAGGGCTCCTCAGGAAGGGCACATTCACAGCCCCCAGCAGCAGACCAGGCCCTTGGCAGAGCAGTTCTGAGAGCCTCTACAAACACAACAACTACTGTAAAACGGACCTAAATGAGCCACTAGGAGAGTTTCTTAATGGGCCTAAAGGCAGAAGGAGAGAAGAGCTGAACAGGAGATGGCTGCCAGAGATAATTTAGCTGAGTGTTGGAATTCCGAGTTCCTAACTTCAGGGGAGCTGCCTTGGGATATACACAGGGAAGCAGACAAAAAAAGCAAGGCAGGACACAGACTTACACAACAGCATGCAGCTCAGAGCCAGCTCCATCAGAGACCTTCCACAAAATGCCCATAAGCTCCCAGGGAACTTGCAACTTCAGGAGGAGATGGAAGCTTTACACGCCTGGCACTGAGAGGTTGAAGCCAAGCACAACCCAAACCTGCTCATGAAAATAAAATACACCAGGCAAAACACCCACAAACCTGACAGGAGGCTGGAGCCAGGTGAGGGTCGGGCTCTGCTCCCAAGGAACAAGGGACAGGACAAGAGGCAACAGCCTCAAGTTGCCCCAGGGGAGGTTGAGGTTGTCCCTGAGGAACAATTTGTTCCCCTGGAGGGTTGCCCAGGGCTGTGCCAGGCTGCCCAGGGCAGTGGTGGAGTCCCCACCCCTGGAGGGGTTTCCAAGCCGTGGAGATGTGGTGTGAGGGACACGGGGCAGTGGGGACCTGGCAGTGCTGGGGAAGGGTTGGACTCCAGGATCTCAAGGGCCCTTTCAAATCAAAAGGATTCTATTCTGTGACTCCAAGGCACCCTAGTGTCAGACCCTCCCTCCCAGCAGCATTACTTCACATCCCTTCTTTACCATTTACTCTCTCAGCTTTTGCCAGAGCTTCTCCCAGCAGAATCGAGACAGGAATGGGGAGCATGAGGAATTTCAAGAGCTCCCAGGAAGCCCTTAGAGCCAGCAGCCAGAGGGGTCCATTCACAGCACACAGGAAACAATGGAAGGAGAACAGGCAGGGAGGGGAGGGGCCAGGCAGTGTGTGCTCCCAGGGCTCAGGCTTTTAGGAACCAGCCTTGTGGAGATCTGCAATGCATGCAGTGAAACCTTGTTATCCCTACTCACAGACTGTGCTGATCCTGGAGGAGAGGAATCCTTTTCCCCTGCTGGAACCAGACACGTGGGCTCAGAGAGTCCTTAGAATGCAAAAGAAACACAGCAGCCCTGGGTTAATGCTGCAGAGCTTTATGCCACACACGATACACTCGGATCAGAGGTGACACTGTCACAGGGTGGGGACCAATACAAGTATTAGAAACAGGTGAAATTAAAAAAAAATGTTTATTGGAAGATTTGTAAAACAGCTCTGTGAAAGACCAACAGCTCCAAGACACTACGAGAGGACAACACATTTGCCTACTGTTAAAATACAAAACCCAAAATATTACAGTCCTTCAGCTACCTAAATCAAAGCACATATTCATGGACCAAACATTTCACTTCCAACACCAAGAAGGGAACTGGGTTTGAAAGTCAGACTAACCAATAGCACCAGGAGACCAGAGCCCTCCCTGGGCCCCAGCCTGCACGTGGCATCACTAGGCAAGGAAGCAGGTGAGGGAAGCAAATCCTCAGGGCCACAGAGCCCACGAGCTCACACCAGGAAACACCAACACGAGTCTCTGTACATCCCACAGCAGCGAGCCAGAGACACCAAGGAACTCCTGCTCCACTCCATCACAGCTTCAGGGCTTGGAGATGCCAGTTCTGTTTTCCACACACACAACTTTATTCACTTGACATTTAGTGATTGGTGCACTAGAGACATGGCACGGGGAGGTGGAGGAGGAGAGGGAGGGGACAGTGCCAGGAGCAGCAAGGTGTCACACCGCCTTCCGGTGGTACTCAGGAGGGGCCACTTCATAGTCACTGGCACTGAACAAGGCCGAGGAATTCTTTGCTAAATACCTATGAAAAATCATGAAAAAAATTCAAAGTTACCTTCTTAGAATCATAGAAGTGTTTAGGCTGGAAAAGACCTTTAAGAACAAGTCCAACCATTACCCCAGCACTGCCAAAGCTTCTGTTGTTTAGCATCATGGGGCTGAAATGTTTGAGACCATAAAACGTGACTTCAAGAGCAGAAAACCAACATGTATCTACTAAAAAGTCAGCTGTGGAAAGCAATTAAAGGTTTGACAGTTCATACCAGGAAACCCAAAGTTATCCCAGACAAGCTGTGAAGCAGCTCTGGCTCCAAGCGAGCACAGGGAGGTTCAGGTGAACAAGGTGAAGGTGTTCACATCTGAACTTCACTCTGCTGCTCTGCCCTGGAGTGATTTACTCCCAGGTGTACTCGGAGGGGCAGGGACGAGGAGCAGGACACTGAAGCTCAGCCTGCAGAAACCTGAAGGGAAGTGGCCAAGGGAGTGGTGGCTGGAGCAGAACGAGCGGCGCTCAGCCCAGGGCAGTCGTGGACACTGAGCCCTGGGTGCCATCCCAGGCTCAGGGATTTCTGGTCACACCCCAGTTACTCAGTCCCAGCCTCACAGCTGGAAGCCCTCCAGCTCTTGCCCTCACTCCCCACTGACCCAAAAGACCACGATCAGCTCCTGGCTCTGGGACACCCTGAGGCACTTCTGCCCTGCAGATCAGGCTGATCCACTCCCAGCTCTCTGCAGAGCCATCTGGGATTTGCTGAGGGGTTTCTTTCAAATTCCAAAGCTCACCCAGTTGCACACTTAAAAACTGGTATCTACTGGCAAAATCTCTCAATATTGCATTACCCTAAGAGTTTACAAACCAGCATTTCCCAACACTATCAGAAGGCCACTAAAGCCTTGCAGGAAAACACACAAAACATTTCTTTTCTCTGTGACAACCAAACTTAAGTTTACTGCTTCAGTAAAGCTGACCAAGAAAATCAAGAGTTTACAAACCAGCATTTCCCAACACTATCAGAAGGCCACTAAAGCCTTGCAGGAAAACACAGAACATTTCTCTGTGACAATCAAACCTAAGTTTACTGCTTCAGTAAAGCTGACGAAGAAAATCTGCTGGTACAGCAGCAGCAGAAAGCCAGACTGGTGCTGTGAGCCCAGACAGCTCCACACCACACCCCTGTCCCTGCACAGAGGTGTAAGGCAACTGCAGAGGCAGATGCTGTCCCACCAGTGTGGTACAGGTGCATGGTTGCTGCTGAAGTCTCAGGGAGAAGCACCCCTGCCCACAGGGGAACATGGGCACAACACCTCAGACACTAAACTCCAGTTTAATTCTAGTTCAGAATCTCCTCCAGGAAATTTTTATGGGCAAACCAAGCAGCAGGTGACTCCAGACAGCCCCTCATTGTGATAAGGGGCCATGAAAACAAATGTCCCATGTTTTATTTAGAAATACTTTACATCAAAATCTATCATTATTTAGGATGGAGATTTTAATTACAGATGTTGACAGCACCCCAGGGCACTGCAGTGCACAGAAGCAACCATGCCAGTCTGTCCCAGAAGACAGGTTAGCAAGGGTCAGTTTTCAGCATTTGCTCCATTGTTGGGTAACTGTTGTGTAATTTAATAGTTGGCTGTAACGGTCATCGACTTTTTATAGCAACCACAAATAAACCCTTCAGCATTTATTTTGAAACAAGCACCAGACTTGGACAGTTTAAATAGATATGTAAACAGATGTGGAACCAGCAATAACCTCAGTGTAACTGGGGAGAAGCTGGAACCAGTCAGACCCGTGTTACTGCACAGCAGAGCCTGAGAAGGCTTCACTGAGCTCCTCAGAGCACACACAGGCCTGAGATAATCCACACTGGGGGTTCACACAGCAATCACTCACTGAAACCCAACTCTAACTGTTGGTGCCCTTGGACTGGTTACTGGGGAGGCCACAGCTGAGCACAGGGGTCAGTTTGGGCACCACAGGATAAGAAAGAGCTTGAGGGGCAGAGTGGATCCAGAAAAGGGCAACAAAGCTGGTGAGAGGTCTGGGGAACATGGCTTGTGAGGAGCAGTTGAAGGACCTGGGGGTGCTGAGCCTGGAGCAAAGGAGGCTCAGGGGAGACCTTCTGGCTCTGCACAGCTCCTGACACAAGCCTGGAGTGAGGTGGGGCTTGGTCTCTTCTCCAAAGTAACCAGTGAGAGGATGAGAAGATTGGTCTCTTCTCCAAAGTAACCAGTGACAGGATGAGAGGAAATTGGCTCCAGTTGCACCAGCAGAGGTTTTGATTGGATATTAAGAAGAATTTCTTTCCTGACAGTAGTGAGACATTGGCCCAGGCTGCCCAGGGAGGTGCTGGAGTCTCCCTAGCCCTGGAGGGGTTCAAAAAACATGTGGACATGGCACTTGGGGACATGGTTTGGTGGTCATGGCAGTGTTTGGTTGATGGTTGGAATTGATCTCAGAGGTATTTTCCAACCTTAATGATTTTGTGATTCTATAATGTGGCCTATTTTCAGTCACCTGCATTTCTGAGCAGAAGAAGTGTTCAGTAAGATGCAAATACTTACTTTAAGAAGTCATGCAAGTAGTTTAACAGCAAGGCCAGACTCTTCTCATCAAGAGGAGTGTAAGCAAGCATCGCTCCAATTCGGACTGTTCCAAAAGAAGTGGCACTTGGTTATCAACAGCAGCTTTAACAAGTGTTTAAGCACAGTCTGAAACCTCCCAGCAGCACATAAACCAGCCCAGGAATCTGCTCCAAGATAAAGAAGCTCATCTAAAATAACAAGACTGTTGAAAATCCATTTCCAACCCAAATCCTTCAATGGCTCCAAACAGTTCAGGTATGTGGAGCAAGGACAGAAGGAAACCACAGGTTTCATGGGTGCTGGTCAGACCCTGCAGCTGACACCCAGAGACTCAAGACAGGCAAAGGAAGCATTTGAATACCTCTGACAGATCCTCCTCCACCTCTGGAGCTCATACTCACCAAATAACCTCAGCAGGTGTGGGGCACCATAGACTTGAGACATTGGAGCATCTGGGTGATCTGCTAAAATTTCAGCATATTGGGGCCTCTCAAACTTGTAGAGCAGTTGAGTCCCCAGCATAACGTTGAAGTATTCTTTAATGCCAGCCACCACTTCATTGACTGCATACTCCCTGGTGAAGAGAGGACACAAGGAAAGTCTTGATCCAAGGTAAGACTTGGCCTGGGGAGTCAAAATCATGAAGATCTTTCACAAGCTTTCAGAGTTTTCAAGGAGATTTGTCTGGAGACCTTAACATGTAAAGCCACAGGGAGTGAAGCATTTCAAGGCCTCCTTTAAAAATGGCCTGTTCTAAACTTGGTAAGAATTCAGGTGAACCAAGAAAAGCCTTGCTCCTAGTCATCCACTCAGAATTAACTCTCAGAGCAGTCCTTCCAGCTTCCAGGTCCCTTCCAACCCCTAACATTGTGATTCCCTTCAAAGCATCACTTACAAGGACACTTACCAGCTCTTCTGTTTTCAGCCACTGTTAATCCCAACTCACACCAGTTTGAGAGTACTGTGCTACTACAACTAATGGGACTGGACTCCTGGTGAACAGAAGGACAGCCACTGACTATTTGAGGCAGCTGACCCTTTCTAACTAGGCCTCCTCAACTTCTGCAGGCCTCTCCAGCTTCACAACTACCTGAAGAGTAACTGTGCAGGAGCTAGCAGTGACACTGCACATCTGAGTACAACCCTCCCTCCACCCTGCAAGCAAGTTTAGAACAGACATGAGGACAATTACACTAAAGAATGTTAAAATACCCCAGTGAGGCATAATGTGCTTCCTCTTGACTGGCAGAAAATAACTTCACATTTCTAGTTTCTCCCCCTTTAAAACAGGAAAGCTGCATCTGAGAATAAACACACCTTGGTTGTTGTCAGGGCTGGACTGCTGGGGTAATTAAAGATGAATCTTCAAGGCTATCACCTCAAAGGAATTAGCTTTGTCCATCTGATTCTTTTAAAAGAAGTCATGCTCCATCTCCCTGTCCCCCACCCCTCTGCCTCCTGACAGAGTCCACCCACACAGCAACACTTGGCTCATCTGCAAGGCAGCTTTTTTTTGATAGTTTCTTCAAGTGCCACTGGATTTATACACTCAAGATAGGAAGCCTGAGCTGGAATGAAGGGGTGGAGAACTATTCCCTTGGCTTCTATCAGCTTCCTTCAGGAAAAGGCTTGGGGAAAGTGGGGGAAGCAGAAATAACACCCAGAAGGCAGCACTGCATTCCTGAACTGCCTCCTCAAAGACTTCTGAACTCCTCCATTACCTTGGTCTTGGAACACGAAGCCAGACATAGGGCTGGGGCACGTTTAACAACCTCACTAAATTTTCCAGAGCACCCAAGTCCAACAACAACAGCCAGAGAAGCATGTGAGGCCTGAAATGGTCACGACTCACTTGTTATCAGTATTTCCTCGTGATTTTTTATAGTTTGCATAATCCTCTAAAATGGAGTCAACATTCTTCTTGGCAGGAAGATAGAAGAGCTACACAAGAAACAAAACCAAAATACAAGTTGT
Organism: Merops nubicus; assembly: GCF_000691845.1. NCBI lineage: Eukaryota > Metazoa > Chordata > Aves > Coraciiformes > Meropidae > Merops > Merops nubicus. The sequence goes on along the minus strand of NW_008594435.1, from coordinate 19,232 downwards.
CTCATTTATGTAGGCATTTATCTGCAAAATTATATCATGCCCAATTTAAATCAACATACACAAGGGTGTTTCTAGACTAAAACTAGTGGGTGAAGGTGTTGTGCCAAAGGAACACCCAGCTGTTCTAGCTGTGCATACCAAACCCCACCGTAGCAGTGCCTACACCCACGTCCCCACTGAACACTTGTGCTGCTCAGCAGCCACCTGAGGAGCTGCTGAAGTCACCCCAAGAGTCAAAGGCCCACAGCAAAGAGCCCACGTGGCCCCGCAGCCCTGCCCACACCAGCCACCCACAGGGACAAGACCAGCAGGGACCATTCTTGACCATTCTGCCCATTCTCCTGCCTGCTCCTCTTCCAGCACCTGGCACCACCACTGCTGGGAAGAGATCATGGGGGCCAGGCACCTGCCGGGGAGCTGCACAGCCTGAGGAACATCAGAGCTGCATCAGAGCTTACAGAATGGAAGAGAAACATTCCCAGCCACAACTCCCCAAGGATTAATTCCCTCTTTAGCACCACAGGTAGATCATCTGCACCCACAGACTCCAGTCACAAACAGCAAGGCTCAGTAGTACAGCAAAATCACATCCCTGGGGGCTGGGTTCCTCTGAGGCATGAGCTCACTTATCTGCTTCCTCTCAAGAGCACCACAGTCTTAAGACATTCAGGAGGAAAACAACCCAACAATTCTCCAGAACTGGAGTCAGTAATACATAGCAGCACTTGAGCATCTTCTCTGCTAATTTAAGACCTGCTTTCACCCAGACATATCAGCCTCATCCACACAGGCCATGAAAAGAGTTTTGGGATTGCAAGGACAAAGATCTTGGAGCAGCAGTAAGTTAAAGCCAGCAACTGCAGCCTATCAAACAGTCATAGTTTTCAACAGTGTTACTTTCTATGCTTCTTGCCTATTTTAGGAGTATTTTCATGCAAGAAACAAATCACAATTCATTGATAAGTTTTTAGTTCATTGAGGTGTTTTATAAGGTGGAAAGCAAAGTCTGATTTACTATATCAGGAAGCTTTACATGGCTCCAGCCTGGCAGAAGAATCACAACCCTAAGCTTTCTGTCAGAGCTGTAGGAAAACTTTAGACACTTGCAGAACTGGGCAGTGAGTGACATGTAAACAAGGCAGGAAGGAGCTGAGGTAAAACTGGCATCACATGTGATGTTCCTACAGACCAATTCTCCATCAAGAGAACTGCAAGCATGCACAGAGGTAACACCACACTTACAGCCTATGTGTTTTTAAGTTACTTGCCTTTATAGCTTATGCTTATGAGACAACCAAATCTATGCTACAAATCTACACACAGCTCTGCTGAGCCACAGTCCTACTCACAGGCAGCCTCTGGTTGAAGTCCAGCCAGAGTGAGAACTGTCAGTGAGCCACCAGGCTGCTGTCAGGCTCTACCAGAGACTTCACTACACTGCACTTGAAGAGGATGTGAAGGTCTCTGTTCAGTGTCCTCACCTATGCATAGCCAGATTGTTCTTTGGACCAGTTACCTGCTTCTGCCTGGTGATCAAGTCCCAGTCATCTACCAGCCATGGTTTCAGCTCTTCTGGGATTTTCACCTTTACCTCAACTCTGTTCATAAATGTTTCTTCCTGAAAAAAAGCAAAGCCAGACTAGTTACTTTCAGAGAACTGTACCAAGAGTCACCCATATTCTCATTTTCACAACTGAAATAGAGCCCTGGACTGAGGAACGACTCCAGTCGTTCCCAGAGGTTCCAGAGGGAACAAGGAAATAGTTTCCATTTTTCAAGGCCACTTGGGAATGTCAGTTTTGCAAGCTGCAGCTTCCAGAGCACCACAGAGCAGGGCAAAGCCTCCCTGCCACACGGCCAGAGGGGCTGAGCCAAGCCCCTCTGCTCCCCACCACAGTACGTACGCTCTCCACCGTCGGGTCTACCCGAGCTCTCTTCTTCCTCGGGGGCTGAGGGGTCTCACTGCTACTGCTCCCTTCTCCAATCCCTGGAGCTGCACAGAACACAGACACCATCCTGCTTCAGAAACCTCCAGGTCAGTAAGAAACACCAGTAAGGGAAGATTTAGAAGAAGGATTTAAAAGTAAGACTCGGACTTCTCTCAGGTCTCACTTTTTTTAACTATTACTTGTTTTCTGAAGTCCTACACATCTGTGACAGTTTAAACTGCTTTAGACTCATCTGAAGATGGAGGTTTCTGCACTAAAAACAAACCAGTAAGTCACTATCTCTAATGTTCTTCAGAAAAAATTTCTGGAACCAGCAGCTCAGCTTTGCAGACAAGTCACATCTCCAGCATAATAAGAAAACACAAGTTTGACTCCAGAAATTATTTCAACAGATCCATGGAGATATCACTTTGCTTTTAGTGTACAAGAGGTCAAAATCTTGACAGACTGAAACAAGCAGTTTGTGTGCAAACCAGAAAAGTACAATTCCTCCTGACAAAGAGGAAGAGAGACATCTGAAGTCCATGAGGAACACCACAAAGTGACAGTAAGGAAAGTTAGTTGAGGCTGATTTAAGGTTTTAGTCCAGCTAAGCATCGCCAGTGATATACAAAATAAAGACATACTTACTTTTCTGTTTGTTCTTTTTAGTTTTCCTGCAAGAAGAACACAAATGATTGCAAATATAAAGATAGCAGTACTTAAAGAATCCAAAGTAGAAAGCCAGAAAAATTGTCCACCAAGTTCAGAACCATGAGCCAGCACTCCACGGCCTGAGGAGTATTTAAAAGGACACAAAAGGTCAGGTATGACTTGCACCACAGCTCTCATACAAGATTTTTCACATAGCAGGTTATAATTCATCATTTTTGTGGGGAATCTCTAAACTTAAGCCTACTAACCTCCAAAAGCATGCCAAGAACATGTGAGTGTTTAAGAACAGCCCTGACTGACACTCAGGCAAGTAACACCTACAGATGTTTCATACTTTCCAAGTGCTGTTGGAAAACTACTCTGGATTTGTAGGTGGTTTATTTCTGCATTTCAGGGATCACTTAGAATACCAGACAAAGGAACAGAAGTGCTGTGAATGACCAGATAAATCTCAGTCGACTGAACTGACTCCCAGTGAAGTGCTGATAAAGTTCCACAGAGTTTTATTGTTAAACTTTCCTCTCTGCTGTAGTGGTATCAGACACTGATATGTGCACAAAGCTGCATGGACTGCCTACAATCCAGCACCAGCTTTTAGGTGAAACCACAATTCCACCTGCCACTTGCTAGAAACAGTTGGAACAGTGCTAAACAGTGTTGTCCCTGATATTTATCTTCCAAATGCTTCTCTCAACACTTACTGTTTCTAATTTATAGTTTTCTAAAGTCTCTATACCTTAGCCTGTATTTTCATTCCAAAGAAAGAGCTGTACTTAAATTTTACAGACACCTGAAAGCCAATGCACACACCATGCAAGTATTCAGATAGGCCAGGAGTGTCAGTGACAAAATTAAACTGTCCTAACAGCTATTTTCATTATCTAACTTGATGTATTTTCTAACTTGATGCATTTTTTGCAAATTCTAATTAGAGTATTACTGGTCACGTTTCAATTCACTCACTTTTAATAAGGGTCCAGTTAAACTTCTCAAAAAATTGCAGATTGTGAGGTTAAAACTTTACCAGGACAAGATTATTTCCCTGGAAAACAAATCTCTTCTTTTAGGCTTTGAACTGGGTTTATCTGGGTCTCCTGACAGGCAAAGTTTCTAGGAAGGTCTGAAGGCAGGAACTGAGTGAGGCTTTTTTCAAGCTTCAAAACAAAAAAGCATTTGACTAAAACTGTGGGCAGAATAATGATTCTCTCTCTCCAGGAAGGAGGAACAATTGCCACATCAAATCACTGATGTTGCACTTGAGTGTTGAAAAGTCTTTTCTTCCAAAGCTAAACAAGGAGGAACAGGGAGTTCTTCCCAGAATTAAAATCACAAGATAAAATAACATGAAGCATTGGTCTTGAAGCAGAGACTTAAAAGACTGGGACAGGCAATATAAAGTCAAAACCTGCTGCAATTAAGACAGTAAATCCCATTATTGAAGCACAAAGTCTAGCACAAACCACTCCAGGCTTGTGCTCTCCCAGCTCATTCCTTTTATTTCCTGACTCCTTATCTTTCAAGCCATATGCCTCTGCTTCAGGTCAAAGCAGCCAGCTGTTTGCAAAGTCCAGAAGACAAATCTGAGTTAGGGAACAAAGAGCTAAGCTTAGGCACAAAGCATCAGCATTAGAGTTGTGCTAGCCCACAGAGCTGTGCAAGGTGAAGTGCTGCTGTGGTGCTCAGCAGCTGGAGCACTCCCTGCCCCAGGGAAAGATGCAGCATCTGTCTCAGAGGTGACAGGAGACCCTGCTGAGAGAAGTCACAGCCCAAGATGAGCAGCACATCTTAGATAACTAGATGCCATTAATCACACCAAGCAGACTCGTTTAGAGGCATGCAGCTGAAGAACATGTGTTCTTGTGATGGCAGA
>NW_008594435.1:0-14728 GCF_000691845.1 Merops nubicus | reverse complement strand
TTCCTGCAAAGACAAGTGGAATTTAAGTCCTGAAGTGATAAAAAGAGATGAACCATACATAGGATAGGTTAAAACACATCCTTTTGTGCCACTTCACAACTGCATTATGAACAGCAAGCCCTGTCCTGATGAGTTGAGGCAGTATAAAATCTTTCACTGACTTCTCTTCATACAGCAAGTACAGCCCAGCTGCTATTCTTCACTCACATTTCCCTATTGACTGCAATTTTTCACTGAAAACAAAACTAAAATGCAGCATGGAAGTTAAGGAAGCATCTGTGGAAAGAGTTTTAATCAGAAGGTTGAACAGAGGTGCTCAAGATCTTGCAGTTCAAACTTCAAAGGATGTGTCCCACTGTAGTCAGACGTGACCTCCCCAAAGGAGCAGGGCCAGCAAACAGTCCTGGCAAGCAGCTCACTGGAGGGTTTTATTTTAGCAGAACAAGAACACACAGCTATAAGAAGAATATCCAAGTACTAGGGATTAAAATGTGAAACTGAATTAGAAAGCCAAAACCAGAGTACTGACATAACCATCTGAAATTGTGTAGAAACGAGATAGTCAGTAGGAAGAAGTATCACAGCTTGCAGAACAGCTCTCAACAACAAAAAGTGGCAGACCCAGGATGAAAACAAGCCCTCCATGCTACACGAGTGTAATGCTCAGCTTCCCAGCTCAGCATCCAAAACAGGACTGTGTTCACCACCAAATGGTGAGACTCAGGAGGATGCCATAGAAGGCAACACACTGAAAGGCTGCACTTATCCTTTCCAGACATTTGTCTGAAGAGAACCAAGGATCTGTCACAGAACCTTGGGAGCCCCCTCAAGAAGCCAGCAATCCTTGCACAAAAGAGTTGGTGTTAACATGCAGAGCTCTAAGCTGGAGTGTCTTCTGGGATGTGTCTAGAGACCTGTCAGTAGAAGATAAAAATAGCTTAGAAACTTGAATTCAGCACAGAAAAATGACATCAGGAGGAAAAAAATTACTTTGGAAAGTTCACTTACTCCACAACAATTAGGAGTCCACAACCAGCTAGATAAAAATGTTGTGGACCATAACAACTGACTTAGTTTCTCAAAATCCAATGCCTTTTAAAGGGACTTGCAGGTCTGTTAGAACCTCCCAGCTGGTTAAGATTGGAGCAGCAGAGAATGAGGGCAGTGCCCACCTGGCCTCAGGCATTTGAGTTCAAAACACTTGTAAACACCAGAAAGGAGATGAGGTGTCACTTTACCCATCAAGAGTTATAACAAAGCCACAAGAAACTGAGTCTCTCCTAATACAAAATGCATAGTAGTAAAAAAAATATTCAAGTGTGAAAAACAAGCACATTCAAAAAAAAAATGGTGTGAAATCTATTGCTCAAGCAGCCTGGTCACCAGCTTTGCTGTGAGAAGCAGCACTCTGAAGATTCAATTAAACCATCAACAGTATCAGCAAGAGGATAAACCCTGAAGTCATGATTATACACATGCCCTCTGTGCCTGGCCAGGCAACCAAACCTTGGCAGGAACACTATGAAACTAGAAGCAGCAGAGAGAACAGCTGGGAGCACACAACAGCTTCTCTACCAGGAGTACTGGACAGACAAGGGCTTTCCCAGGCTGACAACTGGGCAGGAAGAAGAGGGGAAATGTGGTGGAGGGATCACCAGTGATAAAAGGTGGAACTCCAAACTAATCAACCTTTCCTCAGGATAGATGAAAGGCAAAAAAGCCAAAGCAGCAGATGTTAAAGACAGGAGTCATCCTCCTTCCTCTCCAGCACAGAGCTGAATTAAAATGAGAACACTAACCACAAGAGGATGGGCTTGCCAGGAGTCCAAAGGGTTCAGAAGTTATCAGATAAATACCAGGCAGTCCTACACAGGGTTGTTAACCCCACCACATGGATACAGCCTCCAGCTCCAAAGTCCCTTCATTACAGACTGCCAGAAATAAAAAGGGTGTTTGGGGAGAGCATCTTTCTAGACATGACTCACTTGACTATCCCTAAGCACACGTTACTGGTGACCATTAGAGAGCAGGTGAGGTCAGGAGAGCCTCCAGCACAAGCCAGAGAAGGCATTCCAGTGTCAATACAGCCCAGGACAACTGGCACATAGGCAGCATCCATCTGCCACTTGGCATTTCAAGGACTTGAGGGAGCCTGAGAGAGCTTCCAGCTGGGCCCAAGCTAGCCCCAGGAGACACACAGCAGGAGTGTGTGTTGGAGCAACACCTTCACATTAAGAACAAGGCTCCTATTAGAAGAAAAACCAGCAGCTTCCAAATGGAGATACTGTTTTGAAAGCATCTTTGTCAAAGCTGCTTGAGTATGTATCATTTAAAAACAGATGCTACCCTCAAATTTGTTACTCAGTGCCACACCTTCCGTCCAAAACACACTCAGTTACCCTCAGTGTCCAAGCACTTGACTCTTGCTTACTGATTTTTTGCAAGTTAATCATATTAAGGCCATCAAAGGTAGCATGACCTCTTACAGGTGGGAATTCTGAAGAAGCCAGTATCTGTAGTGTTGCCTTCATTTTTGGCCACCTGCTACAACCATACAATTTTTTTTTTCCACTGATAGCTTCTAGTCATCCTAAGGTGAGTAACTACTTTAAAAACAAATGCACACATCCTGCATTTCATGCATATTTTCTCTTTGATGAAATCTTGTTTACAAATAGACTCGAAAGCTTTGAGCCAGTTGCTGCAGTTTACAGAAACAGTTATTCTGAACAAACTCAAGTCAACAGTAAAATCAGAGCACACTATGGAGCACCTTCAAACCTCCCACTCCTGCCACTGTTGGTCACAGCAGCCTCTCCCCCAAGGCTTACAGGAGGCAGAGCTCTTTGTCATCTGCTTCCATGGCAGCAGAACTGCAGGCTGCAGGGAGCCACAGCCCAACTGTAACCTTCTAGAACTAACCAGTTCCAAAACACACAAGTCAGCTGTCCACTGTTTATAAAGAAGTGGAGGACGTGCTGAATTAATGAATTTGACTGCTCATATTGTCCCCTATCCCAAGTGAAAAGGTGCAATTTTCAGAGCAGCTAAAAACTGGTAAGCCCATACAGGCTTCAAAAGAAAACAAAACCCCCAACAACATACTGCAGCACTTAAAACTGTTAGCTGAGCTGCGACCAAAGCTTACACGGTTACAACAGAGGACTTTAAGAGTCCCTACAAGGAGTCTATGACAGGAAGGAGATCTGGATGTCAGGATGGGAATCCTGGTTTGACAATCCATCCTTAACTCACCGCGTCGATATGGTAGGGGTCTCCAAACAGCAAACTGTGTGCGCTCCATCTCGTCTGAAAAATCTAGGCACAATGGGGGTTGAGTTAAGGAAAGAATGTCAGACTTTAGCCTTCAAGAGAATCTATTTAAGATTCAAAAATTTACCTTTTTTTTTAGCAGCATATTACAGCCTGACTGAACATTCCTGGAGGATAAGTTGTGCTTAGAGTGTTATTTCCTTTCCATTAGCGTTTGGCTAGCTGAAGAGTAAGTTTCAAAATGCTGAGTTACCTTTCCCCTTGTCCAATCCTCCAAGAATGCTACAAAAGGTAAATTTTGAGGCCCAAATAGGTTGACAGCGTTACCCTTGTAGAACAGTTGCATGAGCAGATTTTTCCCCCTCCCCACCACCAGTGCTTTATGTCATCTGCAACGACCTTAGATTTACAACAAGAGAACAATCCAGAGGTTTTCTTTTGGAGCTGGATTTTGAGATTTTTCAGAAGCCATCTTGCCTTTAGCTGTAAGCAGGATCTGAGCAGCAGTAGTTTGGTCAATAACAAATCAGTATCACTGCTAGGATAAGTCCAAGTATTTCCTCTCCCTCAGCCTCCAAATAGAGAAGAAAAACAGGGAGACTTGGTCAAAAGAAGCACAGGTCTAATTTCAAAGGATGCATTGGATGCTGGTAATGGCTAGAGACTAGGAGCAAGATCAGTGCAACGAGCGAATGGGACCCTGAGATAACTTCCACAATGCCAGACTCCTGTTCTAATGACAACAGTTTTCCTTTCTCTGAAAAATCCACCACTAAGGAATTCATTTTTCCAATCAACATGAAACAGAAGGTTCAGAGAGTTGCCTTACTGTCTGGTTTGCTGTGCTGGAAACCACCATCCCTGCTTCTGAGTGATGAGAGCAAAAAGCAAAGCCACTCCCTCTGCCTGACTCATTTCAACCAGAGAGTGAAGACAGACCTGGTAATGTGCTTTCAAGCTCTAGAGTTACACTGAGGCTTAAGATGAAGGAAGTTCTGCTGTGTGGGTCTCCCTTGGATGCAAGATTATGAGGTGTGGTTGAGAGGATTAAGCCAAGCTGGACTTCAAGCACAGGTTTATAGCATTTACTCAGCCAGACAGAGCGACTCATCCCACTGCAATCAGCCTGAACTCCTGAGATGACTCAAGCTGCCACTATGGGGAACCTAATCCTGCAGTTACTACAGTGGATGTTCTCTACAATGCAAAATATACAACTGAGTCATCACCTCCCAGGTCAGTTACACATGAAATTAATCCTACTCCCACTAAAATGCAAGACAACTCAGGTGCAACAGCTCCTTCAGCAGCCAAATTAATCACGGTCATAATTTGGACCTGTTGTAATTATAATTTAATGACATTCATTAGGAACTGTCTAAACACCTGGGTTGGGTTTTTTCACCCCCAAATGAAGACAAACAGGTGACTAAGTCCCTGTCAGAGCACACCAGACTGGTGGTGTTGAAGCACCTCAGATCCTACAGCAACAGCCCTCAAGGGAGCACAGACAAGAGTTATTGCCAGACCCATCAGACTCCCTGCTCCAGAGGCCAAGAGCCAATCTACAGCCTGGGCTGGGCTTTGACTAATCCCACTGGGAAATCAGCATTCAGGATCTAGAGGAAAAAAAAAAACACACAAAAACACAACAACTGTACTCACTACTGCTGCACACCTCAAATTAACAATACATATTTCCAGCAAAGTTGCCCATAAATGAGACATGAAACCTGAGGCTACTGCCAAATGCTCTGATGTCATTTCAGCAGCTTCCCCGTGAAGACCAGAATCATAAATGAAGTTAGGAGTTCAAAACATCTCATTAGTCATGACCCTCTTCATAATTCAGTGAAGTGCTACCCCAAACAAAAGAGTTCCGTGGCATGAGAGCAAAGCAGCAGAGCTGTACTGACTGTATGAGAATCTAATCACTGCACAAGGCTACTCTGGAAAACAAAATGGATGGAATGAAAGAAATCTGATAGTTACATCCTCTTTTTTTTTTCCTAATAGATGTCTGAGCTTGCTTCTGGTCTCTTAAGATGTAAAACCATTTTTAATAGCATATAGGTTTAGTTTTGTCAAAAACAAAGACTCTTCAGATGCTGTTTTAGCAATGGTACAGTATGAAGGCAAGGAATTTTAAGGGTTTTATTCGGAAGTGCTTGCACAGCTTGGAAGAAATGTAAAATACCATAGAGCAACTGATCACAGAGATACACCAGCCTAATAAGGACTCACCACTTTTTGAGTGTCAGTTCACTAACTTAGAGGAATAGAGTGCAAAAAAGTACAGCACTAGTGTCTACTCAGCACCTTGATTCAGCACCAAGCACTGCACAATCTAAGAAGGCAGATTTAATAAAATACTTCAGCAAAGGCCTTTTTGGAATCACCAAAATGAACACCAGCTTTCACAGGGGTGGTGTCAGAAGTGACAGAGTTTGGCCTGCAGATCCATTCTAAGAAAAATACTATTTAAAAATCAATAGTAAAACTGACAAGCAAAAGTTTGGGAGATTTTTGGGTTGAGAATTTTTTTTTTTTTTTTTTAAATAAAAAGCTTCTTACACTTCAACATTTTTCTGCTGCAGACCAGAAGTCTTCTTGCCCGGAGCAGCACCTCTCATCTTCCCCTCTGCATATTGTTCCCTTTAAAAAGAGTAAATTCATAAATAAGACTAATGGAAAAAGCAGCTTGTTTTCCCTCAAAGGAGGCCAGGTTACACAAAACACTTATAAAATTACTTCTATTAAAGAAATACAAGATTGGAGTCATAAAAATCAAAGTGTCTGTAGGCATGCTGAGGCTGCCTGTTAATATCCTCATCACTTAGCAAAATATTTTACAGGATACAGCACAGGGGTCATTTTTAGCCCCCTCATTTCCATGTTACAGGGTGTACTTGCTGTGAGGCTACCAACCTGCCCTCCCTTAAAACCTCCAGTCACCATTTTCACACTAAGCAACAGTTTGTTTTCTCTGAACCGCTAAAGGACAAAGGTCAGAACACCTCTAAGCCAATTATCTCAAGATTAAATAAACATAGGAACATCTCTTGAAGGATTTTTTCTTTTTAAACTCACTATCTTCCCTAGTTGTTGGATGGAAAGGATAGGAAAAAAGTTACTGACAAGTGCTTCTAACAAATACTTACTGATTTGCCTTCTGAAGTTCTTTTTGCTTCTGCAAATTGGTATCCACGTATTTGAGCACTCGGCTTTCTGGAACCCATTCATCCCAGCTGAAACAAAATTAACAAAGAAACCAATCAAACAATCAATCAAAACCACTGCAGAATCTACACACAACAGGCCACTGAAAGCTTCACAGAATTTGAGACTGAACTCTGCCTTTGTTTCATGGACTGGCACAACTGGAAGTGTAGCTACCAAACATTTCCCCACTGACTGAAACAGCTTTTCTAGGAAAGAATAACCCATAAACATTTCCAAGGAGTTTCCCAAACTTGAAGGATGGGTAATTTAGGAGGGAAGGGACTGTCTTTAACATAAAAGCATCATCTCAGGAAAATAAAATTCTCTATGCTTACTATTATGGGATACCTGTAGCTATAACTGTATTATGAAGCAAGTTTCCTTTATCTATTCCAACATTTTATAGGTTAACAAATTCAGCAATAGGATCTTACTGTAAGAAGAAGAGCTCTGATTTCTGTCTGTGAAGGAAACCAAGATGGCATGAATGTTTGAAGAATCTGAAGTGAACGATTTAAGAGAACAGGTGTTGGGGAAATTGCCATTATGAGCAAGAACTCCACTTGAACTTCCACAAGAAGTGGATTATCTCAGCAGTCTGACAATTTATTTCAAATAAAACACATTAAAAGTGGCCAAGTTATTCCCAAGTATGCAAATTAAAGCTGTGTACATGAGTTGTCTCATTATTTCATGGCAATAGCCACCAGACTTTGAGCATCAAGGTGGCAAAACCAAACTACTACAGGAGTACAAAGTCTTCAAGAGCTTTAAGACAAGGCAAGCTCAGCATCCAAATGTCACAGATACACGTGTCCAGCTGCCCACCTCCTGAGAATGTTTTTGTGACAGTGGTTTGGTCAGATCTTTAAGCCACTTATCTTACTCCTGCCTGTACAGCTGCAGGAGACCTCCACAGGAAGCTCTGTTTAACTGTGCAGCACATACTGTAGGGTGAAGAAACATTTTTGGTATGCTAACCACTGATATTTGTAAAAAAAAAGAAACAAGTCAAGCAATTAACAAGTAAAAAAGGACTGCAATTATAGAAACCAAAACAAAGGAATCATATTGCCCCCGTTGTCCAGATCTTGCAGCAATGCCACTTTTAATGTACTTAATTGGAAGCCTGGAGGCAAAAAAAACCCTCAAAGAGCACAAGCAAGAGAAGCAGGAGTGATGACATCCTCAGGGCACCCTTCAGAGATCAGCATGGGGAGCACCCAGTTTATGCTGCCTCATTCACACACAGCAGGCACTCTAAGAACCAGTTACACTCCCTGGCACTGTCAGGGTTTACAACAAAATGTTTATCTCTCCACTTAGCAGGGAGGGGGTGTGGATACATTTTAAAGTTACACATAAAAACATGAGGTTCAGCTTTTAGTCATGTCAGAGACATGAAGATAATAGTGACTAAGCCTCCACTTCAGCATTCAGCTGAAACAGAACCAAACAAAGCAGGAAACTGCTCTCTGAAAGACTTCTGGAGTCCAAAGTGCTGAAGCTTTAAATTGGTAAGAAAAAAACCTCCACTTTTCCTAAATTCCAAACATAGTTGGCAGAACAGAATTCAGGTGAAAGAAAAAAGACCAGTACACAAATGCAATAATCTCAAAGTATTCAACTTTAATGGGCTCAACGTTTATTCCACCTTTATTGCTCAGAGCTCTCTCACCTAGATTAGCACCATTTTTGGAGAAGGGAAAAGCAGCTCTAACTTTACCTTAGCATGAGGGGCAAGATCTGGAATCCAGGTTAAACATGCTCTGGGAAGGACTAACCCAGAGAGCCCTCCCCAAGGCATGCTGCTCGAAAGCTTTGCTGCCAACAGCAGTATAGAAAGTAAAGCACACTGCATCTGAGCAGGGAGCTCTGCTCCCTCTGCAGGGGTTCCCTCCCCTACCAACACCTAACAAGGAAGTTTTTGTACCAGATATTTCTGCCAGGGAGGAATTACAGTGACTATTTTCAACCCTGAACAACAGAGCACTGTAAGGCATTCTTATTAGTCTACTGACACCCTAAGCTAGTCTGTCTCCAGAGCCAAAGCTCTGAAGGAAATGGCTAGGTAGGTAATGTTTTCTTTGTGTTACTATAAATCATCAGCTTGTGTACTCAAATCACATGGGGGGATTTCAGACCCAATCTCCCAACGACAGGGACTTAGCACTGCTAGTCCACCAACATCACATCCAAACTGACAGAGCCTCCCCTGGAGGCAAATGAAACACTGCTTTCAGTTTAGGCAATACTTACTTTTTATTCCAACCACTGTAATGGATAAAGTATTTCACTTGCTTGTCCTTTATGGCAACCTTTACACACTGGAACAGAGAAGGAAGTTCAGTCAGCACCAAGGAGAACAGAGATCTGAAGGGGCTTTGCTGTTTTAGCTTCAGAGTTGAAACATGCAGAAATTTCCATGCAAGCAACTGAAACACTAGCAGGTCTAAGTTCTCTAGCACAAGTTACTGCCTAGTCACAGGTTTGGAAGGCCTTGGCAAACAAGTGACCCTGCTCAGCTACCCAAAGGGACACCTGCAATCATGAGAAGGATCAGAAATGCTCAAGGATGGCCAGAAGAGTAAACGAGCAGTCACCTCCCTAACCCCAGCTCAGCCCAAAGCCATCCACTAGAGCTGGGTCACATGCAGGCCCCTACCTCACAGGCAGGTAAGCTGGCTCAAGTAGAGGAGTCTTCAAAAGTAAAATAAATATGGATCTCTACAGCCACAGAGAGAACATTATAGTCAGTAGAAAGAGTTGCTTCAGCTAGGTTAAGAGTGTAAGACTTCTCTAGGTTAAGAGTGTAAGACTGCTCCCAAGTGACAAGTGATTGGACAAGTGGCTATGGGATTAAGTTGTGCCAGGGGAGGTTTCGATTGCATTTTAGGAAGAATTTCTTCACTGAAAGTGTGTTGAGGCATTGCACCAGGCTGCCAGGGAACTGGTGGAGTCACCAGCCCTGCAGGAGTTCAAAAAAACATGTGGCCATATGGCACTTGGGGACGTGGTTTAGTGTGGTCATGGCATTGTTGGGTTGATGGTTGGACTTGATGACCCTATAAGTCTTTCCCAACCTTGATTCTATATTTCTATGTATATGAGGTAAATAAAAACAGTTACTTCCATCAAAAGACTGGACTATGAATACAGTAACTTCCTCATAGGCAGATATTAAGGCAAGACCATTAAAAGAGGCAACAAGTACACAACAGGATTGCTCCAACCACTCCACAGTACCACTAATTCAGAAACTTCTCTGCCCAACAGCTTAGCTCAGCTCTACTTGCAGCCTGCAAGACCCTGCCCCAGCTCAGAGGAGCACATTCAGGTGAGTGGAGCAACCACACACACTGCCCAGTAACAGCCCAGCTTCCTCCTGCCCCTGCACCTCAGCATGCTGGAGTTATCCCACAGGGAGCTCCAGCTACTTCTACCCCACAAGAAACACACAGCCAGAGACACCTTCCTGCAAACATCAGCCCAGAGCAGCCACTGCTCAACCCTCACTAGCTGAACTACACACCCACCACATGGCTCTGAACTTCCTGGCTGTACCAAATTAAATCCACCAACTTCAGCACTTCATCCAGCACAGAGCCTTGTTCTGGGACACTTGAGCTGCAGAGGCCACTGCACCACTTCAACAGCACAATGAGGATGGTGTAGAACAAGAAGAATCACCCTCTTTGGCTCTAGCTTAAGGAGTTGTTTTTTAATTGAAGTAAAAAAACAACTCAAAGTCCTAACTGCTATTTTCTTCCCATGCTAATTGAGTCATCTCTAAGTGCCTGAGTGGGCAAGGCCTTCTGCTACACAACATTTTCTCCAGACCTCTGAGGTGACCTCAGCACAGTGTACCCTCTTCAATAAAAAGAAATTAAGATATAGAGTTACATCTCAACTCAGTACTCATCTCCAAAATGGCACATACAGACCTTAAACTCACCTAGACTTGCAACTAGGAGTAAGGATCTCCTAACTCTGATACACTAATGCACCAGGGACTCACATTAACAGTCCTGACATCAAAGGGAACAAACTACTGGCTGTGTGTTGAAGAAGCACCTACTTGTTTTGAAGTTTGTAAGAATTGAGCATGAAGTAGAAGATTCAACTGTATTTCTGTACCAATATATTTCCTTCTTGCTGCTGGTTGGAAGTGTCTTAAACGCAGCTCATCCAACTCTGTGCTGTACAGAGACACATGGATGAACTGTTCCTCTCTGCCTTATTTGTTCAGACTGCTCCAACAAATCCAAGGGCTTTTCTGATCATCTCTGTTGCTATGGGAAGCCAAAGATATGGTCATCAGGAACAAAACTTAAGCCTTGAGAGCAAGGGAGAGAACAGAGCAGAATGACTAAAGGGGAAGTGTTATAGATAAGCTCAGCCCCTGCCAATGCTCTGGGTGTTACTTTAACATTAAAGAAACTATTTCCTGAGACCACAAAGAGATGTCAAGTACTTCTCACTGCCTCTGTGCTACCACCTCTCTGAAGTCATCCCATCAGGTAAAATCTCCTGACAACAAAATATAATGGATTTAAATCTGCTTAAGGCATTCTAGGAACTTCTGCAAGTCTTCCAATCCATGCAGCTACAAAAGCCTCTTTTTTTCCCCCAATTTCAGAGGAAGTGGAAACCAGCAGTCAAACAAGGAGGTCTACCTGCAGTAAAACAGGGGCAGGGCAGCAACATCTGCTTAAGGCCCAGGAGAGGAGCTCATCATTGAGCACTGCAGCAGAAGCAGGAGGGATACCAAGTTAACCAGAAGAGCTGCAGAGTACCACTGGGCTTTCTGAGGTTTTTTTTATGCTATAGAGCTCCAGGATTTAAAACTCATTTTGTACATTATCATGTTTTTGTTCCATCCTTAATCCTGTCTAGTAGGACTAAGCAGGCAAACTAACACAGTTCCTTCTTTTCTTGGGAAACAGTCAGAGCCTTCTTACCACAATAAGCAACCACACATACCTTGGCTTCATAAAGGAGAGGTCCATGAAAACAAAGCACACGTTCACCTGAAAGAAAGTTGCAGATAAAGAACTTAGAACACCACCAATGTGCCATTTCCATAAAACACAGCATCAGTACAACACAGCACGAATCCAGTGTCAACCTAGAAGGAAATTCAAAGGCAGACTCTGATTTGAGAAGCAGATTCACTGGGGTACAAAAGAGATCAAAGCTCTGATTGTTTAGGCCCTGGAGGACAGAGCCCTGAGGGGCTCTGTGAATGGCACTCACACAAGGACCAGGCCCAGCTGCATACAGACCATGTCCCATCCTGCCCAGAGTCCTGCAGACCAGCCAGGGACTTCAACCACCTGGCACCAGAGCTGGCCAGAGCCAACATTCCTGCCCGTGCTCCCAGCCACTGCCAATCCAAGCCACACCCACCGTGTCCTGCTGCAAGGTGGGCACAGAGAACTCCTCCTGAAGGTCACTCTGAATTCCAGGTGCAGACCCCAAAACACACTGGCTTGACTTCCACCACTGCAGACAGCACTTGGGCAGCAAGCAGCTAGAACTGTCTTACTGTCATAGGCTCCATGGGCTGTGATGTGTTTTTTGATTCAGAGCAGGAAATTGGCTCTTGTATGAGACATCACCTCCACGTCTTAAGCTTCTGACAGAACTGCAGGAGCATTATGAGCACTCCTCTTCCTGCAGGAAACACACCACCTGTACTGCTAGTTCAGTGAAGTCAGGAAGAGAGCCTGACACCTCCCCCTGTCTTGAGGGACAGAGGTCAGAGGAGGAAACAACATCAGGACCAGGTTTGTGCAAGAAAAACTGCTCCCTTCGGGGGTTTTAAGCAGGAAGAGATTGTTCCTCAGCCTGGGTTGTCCCCTCAATGGCAAGGTCTTATTGCCATGGGGATTTAACCATACTTCACACAGGATACCAGATGTTTCCTCCTGGAAAGCTGCAGTACGCCAGATTTTCAGAGCCAGGCTGTGCAGGACACCCTCCAGGACACACAGACAGGTCCAGCTCAGTCCCTGGGCTGGGAGGTGGTGTGTGCAGGCAGTGTCCCACCAGGAACTGCACCCCAGATGTCTGCTCCCCTGCAAGCAGCTCAGGAAGGACTGCGTGGGGCAGGAGCAGCTCATGGGCTGTAGGTTGAGCAGTACCTTGCACTGTGCATTTTACTTGGCTCATCAACACCACTCTCTGCACATCCAAGTGGTAAATACACCCAGCCACACATTGCACCATTAACTCTGACTCCTGCTCTGATACATTCATAGCTTTTCTTTAAAAAAAGAAATGTCTTTCTAATCAGGGATAACAATCAGATGTTAGATTACCATCCCCATGCCTTGCTAGTGCTACTGGAAAACACATTTCTATCTCAGCTGTTGTGCAAGGTCTTTCTAGGCAAGACCTCACCACCCCATCAAAAAGCTTCAGGCAAGGAAAAGCTCATGGAAGCCAGAGCTCAACCACCCACTCCAAGTGTTTTACATGCAGAGAGCTTCTAGAAAGAAGAGGTTGTCCACATGTGGCTCAAGGACACAGCTACCAGTGAAGCCTTCCCATGGATGTCAGAGCAGCAGGCTAACCAGCATCCACAACCCACCACAAACACACATCTCATCAGCAGAAAAACAACTGCCTTGAGCAACTCAAAAGGTGAATTAGACATTGGAGGTTCTCTTGTATTTGCTTTAAAAAAATCACTGTTATGATGCAGAGCACCTGGAGTACCTACAACCCTCAATTCACAGCTGGCCCAAAGCTCATCTCATGTCTCACACCTGCCTCTTCATTTTAAGGCCTACTCCAACCTTGCCATTTACTTTTTCTTAGCTCTTACAAGTTTCCACAATAAATTCAGTCTCCTCCTCACTCTTTGCTTTGTGAAGAACACCAACACTGATAACTTCTAAGCCTTCCTCCCCCCCTTCAATGCACATTTAGCTTGAAAAATCTACAATTGAAATAATTTTCACACGTCATGCTGTGAAGGGCAACAATACAGGGTTTAAGTTGGAGGCTTGCAAGCTTTATTCACAGCACTCTCCTCCCTTTCAGTGTTCCAGTGGAGACCACAAGCATGCTCACATTGTGGAAAAAACTCTAAAAAAAATCCACTTGTCTACCAAATTTAGGTCGTTCATGTTCATACAGCTGAGAACATGATTCCAGCCTGGAATTCTTCTTAAGTTCCTGTAGTTCCCTTGGCTTCACATGATTAGACCTGGATTATTTCTGCAGGTTAACAATACTGTGGGTACTCATACAGGGCACAGAACACTGGTGCATAACCAAACACGTTCCAGCACGAGCAGCCAGGAAGCACAAACAATTCCAGTGTTGTTTAAGCTGCCCAGAATGGCCAACTGCCAGTCATCCCGGGGCAAACTGGGCTTTTAAAGCTAAATCACAAGTGGAAAGTCCTTCTTAGAAGCCAAAGGGATGGAAAAGCAGAGAGGAAGAGGTGAGTTTTGATTAAGTTTTCATTTATCACCATCTAGCATTTTTATTTGTCTATATTAGTATCAACCCATGACACCCACTAGGATCAACCACAATCACCTTCTAAAAATCTAGATGTATGCAAAACAAGTCTCACAAAAAGTACAACCCCAACCCCTATTCACCTAGGAAAATAATCCAGTGCTTTGTGGTAAATTCCATGTAGTCCAAATGCTGCCCCATGAGCCCTCCTGCATGAGGACCCCTAAATGAGCTCCCTTTCAAGGAACATTAAAGAACAACCACATTTCAAACGCAATAAAAGAAAAAACGTGACAGACTTCAGACATTTCAACAGCTTTAGTGCTGAGGAATGTTCGTATCTGCAAGAACATGAAGCATACTTAGAATGACAAGAGACAGGAAGGCCCCACGTCTCACTGGTAGGAAAGCTGGGGAAGAAAACTCAAGAAAATAAAAATCATGACAGATTTAGGAGATTTTAGCTGTTCTACTGTCACTGAATGCCTACGCCTGCAGGAAAATAAGGCGTATTTAGAAGGGCAGGCGATCGGGAGGCGCCGCATCGCACTGGTAGGAAAGCTGAGGAACAGGAAGAGAGACAAAGACTCGGGGAAATGGGTTTTTCCACATATTCCCACACTGTCCGGGCTGAGCAGCGAGACCCAGACCCCCGCGGCCCTCGGCGGGGCCCACCCCTGGCACTGCGGCGCTCCGCACACCGCCGGGGGAGGGGAGTTTGTTCTGCCCCCGCTTTACACCACTCCCTTTGTTCCAG
>NW_008594434.1:0-19493 GCF_000691845.1 Merops nubicus | reverse complement strand
TATAAATACTTAAAAAAAGACCATACAACTTACTTATGTGGGAAAAAAAAAAAAAATAGAAAACTCAGTAAAATGTACAACACCTCCCCTGACAGACTTATGTTTCATCTGTTTCTTTGTAATACTAATTTGTAGTTTTACCTGGATGCTATATTCTGTGACAGCCCAGTCATTTTCTATTTATAGAAGACTAAAGGCATGTACTGTCTAGGTGTAGAAGAAATTCAACAATAAGTTGCTATAGTAAAGTATAATTGTGGAATATGTGATTTTTTTTTTTTTTGTAGTTTCAGAAATGCTCTAAAAGTTTATTTATTCCATATGACTGGAAGTCCCGAGTGACAAGGATTCTGGTTTTGTGCTTTGTCAATGCTTGGCTGAACTTAAAAGTTTCAGGTTGTTTAATGCAACATTCAAAACTAGCTTTGATGCGGTTTGGGATCAGAAGCTTTGATGCTTGTCTGTCAGCAGAAGGTTCTTTCAAAGTTAGACATTATTGTAAAACTTCACTAGAAAATCTTCTATTAAAAAACATTTTATAAACCTTATATATAAACTTTTATAGATGTGTGTGTATACATTCCACTAAATGAATGGTGTTCTTGATACCGTGAAGCTATTTATACACAAATAAATATTAATATGAACATATTTTATATATACACATACACATATATGAATGCATGTATGAATCAGAATCTGGGGTCTGGTAGATCAAATGGATAATCTTTCACACACTGGCTGCCACGCAGTATGAAAACATTCATCATAAAACATTCACAATTAATGTGGATTAATTATTTCCTTACTTATTTCTTACTTTTTCTTACTTATTCATACTTTCTTACACATTTCCATTGAAAGAAAATGACACAAGCAACCCCCATTGGGGATAGAAATTTTTAAGTAATACAGTGTCAACAAAATCGATAAATGAGACTCTAATCACCATTTGGTTTTGATATTTCTTTAATATTTCATTTCTGAAAATATCATTCCAAGTAATACAACGTCTATGTCACTGAGATTATTCTGGAATTCTTTCACCAGTATAGTGATGATTGAATGACAGGACCACATAACATTCCTGACAAAATAAAAAGCCTATTTGTACAAGATATAAAGTTGGAAATTGTATTCATAGACCAAAATATAGACCAAGAAACTAAGTTTTCTTGAATTAACTGTTATAGCTGTTACAGTTATTGGCTAGCATTGTCTCTAAGTAACTTTTTTTATTTTCTGGATGACATACTCTCAGAAATTCTGTCCCCTTAAATTCAATTATAGTTTATTTATCTCCTGTTATTTTATTTCTGGACATTTTTAAAGGGGACCTGGGATGGGGTAGGTGAAAGCACACATACAGCAGATAGTTTGGGGCAGAATGAATTAAAGATATCTGTATGTTTCAGAGAGCTCTGATTACTGTAACAGCATAGAGTATAAAGTATAATATTGCAAAAAGAAATTATTCCTGAAGAAGCCATTATGTAATTCTGGGCAAGGTCTTATAAAAAGAATTGTTCACATTAAAGGAATAGCAGAAAAAAAGAGGCAATGAAACATTCATATTTCTGCATTAATATGGTATTTAGTCTGCAATTATCAAGTATGGAAAAAATACATTTAATGAATCTGCTAGTGCCTTTACTAAAAACCACAAATGAACATGTTCCACAGGTAGTGTATTGCAAATGCAGTAGGAGAAATCAATTCACAATCATTGCAGTTATAGAAATAGAGAATTTTGGAAGATGAGTCACAGCTGCTATTTAAAGAGAGTCACTAACGTCTGTAAACATATGCCTCCACTACCCTTTACACCATCAGAGTAACTCCTTGTCCAGCCATCATATGCCTCTTTCTCCCAAATGCTCCTAAAAAACTTAATCAATAGATTGAATTCAATCTTTGAAGTAGTAACCATTTATTTTTAAATATCTCTCACTTCTGGACATAAATTAATCACGTCATTTTATTTTGTGAGGGAGGTTTGCTGAACTGTTCTTTATAGTTAGCAAAATTTCTCTGCAGGTCTGTCATTCAGCTAAGTCCTTATGGACAAACTGGTTCGTTCCCTCTTACTTCACCACCTGCAAGGTGAATCTTCATTACTCTTCATTCAGCTGTCTCAGGATCATGTTAGTGTAAACATGCTCTTGATAATATCCTTGAACCATTCTTTATTTATTACTGTTCTCCACAAGTATTCTGTTTGGTGTCCACCAAAGAACTAAGTCTGCACCCGCATTTTCTTTCTCACTTACCAGAAAGTACTAGAAAATCTCACTGCTGATGTCTTCCTGAAAGGATGATTACATCTCTCTTCCTGTTTACAAAGACAGTCTCCATGATACTTGTGTCCTCCCTGTGTTTCCTCCTGGATCTTGGTCATTCCAGTTACAACAGCTTCTTTGTTTGGTCACTTGCAAGACATCTATCCATTCACCATGCTTATTAACACTAAAATATATTTTATATCTTGTTTTCTCATCAAAATATTCAAAGGCAGTTCTAAAACATGAACAGCTACTGCAATGCATATGTGGTTGTATCTCATTGATAAGACCAAATGGTTGCACTGAGGCTTGAGTTTTTTCAAAGACAAAGGATTCCTTTAATATCTAAAATGAGAGACTTTCTCTGTTGTTACTTAGTATTCACTCGCTCTTCAGATATCAGGGGAGGTGCCTTAGCACTGGAAGAAAGCCAATGTCACTCCAGTCTTCAGAAGGGGCAAGAAGGAGAACCCAGAAAACTACAGACCAGCCACCTTCACCTCCATTCATGGAAAGGTGAAGGCATAGATCATTCTGTAGGTCATACCTAAGCATGTGGAGGAAAAGAAGGTTATCAGGCGTAGTCAGCATGGATTCAGAAAGGGGAAATCATGCTTCACCAATCTGATAGCCTTCTATGATGGCATGACTAACTGGGTAGATGAGGAGAAAGCAGTGGATGTTGTCTACCCTGTCTTCAGTAGGGCTTTTGACACCATCTCCCATAACATACTCGTAGGTAAGCTCAGGACATGTAGGTTAGATGAGTGAACAGTGATATGGATTAAGAACTGGCTGAAAGACAGAGCTCAGAGGGTTGCGACCAGTGGCTCAGAGTTTAGTTGGAGGTTTGTAGGTAGCAGTGTTCTCCAGTGGTCAATACTCAGTCCAGTCTTGTTCAACATACTCATCAGGGACCTGGATGAAGGGATGGAATGTATAATCTGTAAATTTGCTGATGATACAGAACTGGGAGGAGTGGTTGACACACCAGAAGGCTGTGTTGCCATTCAGTCAGACTTGAACAGGCTGGAGAGCTGGGTGGAAAGAAACCTAATGAACCTGGAAAACAGCTCAGTGGAGAAGGACTTGGGAGCCCTGGTGGACAAGTTAACCATGAGCTAGCAATGTTCCCTCATGGCCAAGAAGGCAGATGGTATTCTGGAGTGCATTAAGAAGAGCGTGAGCAGCAGGTGCAGGGAGATTCTCACCTCGCTCTACTCTGCCCTGGTGAGGCCACATCTGGAGTACTGTGTCCAGTTCTGGGCTCCCCAATTCAAAAGAGACAGAAAACTACTGGAGAGAGTCCAGCGGATGGCTCCAAAGATGATTAAGGGACTAGAGCATCTCTCTTCTGAGGAAAGGCTGAGAGACCTGGGTCTGTTTAGCTTGCAGAAGAGAAGACTGACAGGGGACCTCATCGATGTTCATAAATATCTAAAGGGCAGGTGTCAATAGGATGGGGCCAGTGTCTTTTCAGTGGTGCCCAGCGATAGCACAAGGAGCAAAATGCACAAACTGGAACACAGAAAGTTCCACCTCAACAGAAGGAAAAGCTTCTTTACTGCGAGGGTGGCTGAGCACTGGAACCGGTTGCCCAGAGAGGCAGTGGATTCTCTTTCTCTGGAGACTTCCAAAACCTGGCTGGACATGTTCTTGTGCAACTTGCTCTCTGTGAACCTGTTTTGTCTGGGGCACGGTTGAGCTAGATGATCTCCAGAGGTCACTTACAACCCCTACTATTCTGTGATTCTGTGATTTATCTGTCACAAAATAGAAGGATTTCTAATCCAGAAAACCGAGGTTTCAATTCTGTGTAATTCACCTCTTGCCATTGTTGAAGCATACATTGATTGGTTTTCTGCTGTGGCAGAACAGCAGTGGAAACGGATTTTCTAAAAATTCTAAGCAAAACCTGGCAGATGATTCTACGCTTGAGTGAGAAAAACAAAAACACATTAAAAAATCACAGTGCACATCTATTATTTTTAGGTAGTTCTATAGCTGGATTTGCTTTTTACTTTTCAATGAATATTTTAGTGAAATAACTAATTGTGTTTGGATTTGAACAACAAATATGTTTGGGAAACACACTGACACAACCCATCTTTGAGGTTTATCACCTTACAGCACTTCCAATACTTTTGTGTATGTGAGGCTTGTGTTTAATTTCAGATTCTGATCTTGTGTCATTATCTGACCTAGTAGATGACAGGAAGTAGCAGATCATATATATCCTAGACTAAAGATTAGAGTTTATGAAGGACTAAGCCTTTTACGTTGGTCTAGGACACAAATAATAAAGCCTGTCATTAGTTTGAGCAGTCTTTAGCTATTAGAATGTCTAAGTTCTTTACATAGTGTTTAATACATTATAAAAAAAGAAATTGTCATGAGGTTTGCATTTATTATCATAAAAGATTATTTTTAGACAATATTAACATGCTTATAAAACTCTTAAGGATAGCAAAAATAATTTTATTGTTGATATTATTCAAGAGGTAGTTTTCATAATTTTCTTGGAAAATTGGTATACGCTTTGCCTGAACATTATTTACCTAAAATAATGTACCAATTTATAAATGAGTATAACAGTATTTTAGTTCTCACATACTGTACCAGCATTGAATTCTACCTTGGGGAAATTTGTTTAACAATTTGCTGAAGCATCCTGTAGTAAAATTTATTCAAAACATACATACGTCTCAGTAAATGACAATCAACACAGCTTAAAAAAAAAAAATCTCTGTACCTCAAAGGCAACAATTTTTCCTGCTATTTGTAAACAATATGTTCCCCACCAAAATTTAAGCTTTTTATGAATGAACAATGTAGAAGTCTGCCAAATATGAAGCAACTTTAGCTCCCTCAGCTTTCAACAGAAGCAGCAAAATGACCTTTCTAATTCAAATAATAGATGTTGGAAGACATGAGAATTAGCATTATAGGACTGGAAGGAATTTGCAAGAATACTTGGTCTAGTTCTTGATAATTATAAAGAAGGACAATTCCCAGTAACTTTTACAAGCTTAAGACATAGTATATGTGCAAAAATCACAATTAATAATGTCACTTGAAGAGATCGGGTAAGATCATGGATATCTGTTGTTTTAAATGTCTGCAACACATCCTGTCAAGACTGTCATTTCTGTAACACCCCAAGGAAGATCCAAATGCAGTGGTTCAGGGAAAAACAAAGATCCCAGAAACAGCAAGGGGAAAAAACAAAACAAAACAAAACAAAAAAAAAAAAACGAACTATTTTTCATTCACAAGCAACAACAGCTCACACAATATTTGTTTCTAATCCATAACATTAATTTATTTTAGCGTTACAAATACATAAAAAATCCAGAAGCTTTTATAACACCAACACTAGAGGAAAGCTCTATTAGCTTAAGAGAGAGAACAATGGAGTGTTGTAATGAATCTAGAACCAATATTACTTCACAGGAAAATACAGATGAGATTTTTCAAGACGATTGAAACTGCAGATGTAACCAAACACAATTTCTGCCTCCAGAGTGAGCAATTTTCTAACTAAATTGAGTGAAAGTCTAAGTGTTTTACCTTGTTCCTAAGAATGTTACTCTCACTCTCCCTAGACCCGATATATATTTCTTATTCAAAATCTTAAGTGTATAGAAAAAAGCTACAAATTATGGATTCCTCCAATTAGATGAATCAATTAGAATACAGAAAAAAAATGGGAAGCTGCCTTGTGCATCCACACGGGCCTAGAAGATTCACAGAAAACTCCATTCCCTGAGAAAATGGTCAGTGTTGGTGGGGTTGGTTGGGGTTTTTTTTTTGGGGGGGGGGTGCATTTTGTTGTGTTTTATTTGACTTTTTCTTTTCAAGTGGATGATCTTGGCTAGTTTTGGACAGCTGGCAGCTCTGAAATAATGAAGCAAAGAAGTAGTAATGATAAAACGGGGCTGGGATTATAAAAAAAGACCAGAAACAAATTGTGTTGAATGCACTGAAACAAAATGAAAAGAACCTGTTGAGATCGGATTCCATGTCTATTCTGGAAACACTTAGCTGTATACTTAACTTGAATTAGATTTCTAAGTCACATTACTTACAACTGGAATTCTTTCAGAGTTAAGGATAGGCTCAATTGTTTTGCTGAAGCTGCAGCCTAAAGAAATAGAATATTGTATCTTCCATGCAACTCCATATAACTAAAAGAAGGTGATACCTGCTGGGTGGCACTGATAACAGTAAAATCAATTTCATGTTTCCTTTGATGTCCCTGTGTCCAGTTTGTTGTTCTGGGCACAGACGTCCTCTCAGGAAGACTATTATATCTTTTAACAGACTCATTTTACAGTCTTACAACCTTGTTTGTTCTACTTCCTTTCCCAAACCACTCCTTCCAGACGGTCATTCTTTCATGCTGCCAACAGTTCTGATCTGCTCAAGACTATGACTACCCCTGTAAATCAATCATCTCAACCAATTTTTCAAGATTGTGTGGCAATGAGAGGTAGTTTTTTGTTCTCATTCAATAACTTTTCTTCCTCCAATCATCATTCCTACCTACCACTGAGAGACTCTGGTGCCACTATGTGTCAAGACTTTGCAGGACTGTACCAAAAAAGCATCAAGCAGGAGACACAAGCTAGTTCCTCAGTTCAACAGCCACACCATAAAGACTAAAATGAAAGCAACATCCTGCGATCAATAAAGAACTGAATTAAGAGAGATGTGTGATGAGAAGAGTTGTTAGAGGAGCCAAGAAGCAGCCTGGGATTAGCAAGAAAAAAACAGTCATAGAGAGCACTAAAAGGATTTTTCCAGCCACTAGTCACCTGAGATTGAAGGATACAACAAATCAAGAAAGCAGTAGTGGTTGAAACAGATTGAGAGGAAAAGCAAACAAAGACAAGAATCCAGGAAGGAAACTACATTTCCAAAAGATGTTAGTTTTGTTGTTTTGGGATTATTTTGCCTTTGAACAATTACTGAATTTTTTAATCTGTATATAGGTAAATTTTAGATTCTTTTTCTGTTACCTTTACTTTGATACTGCTCAGAAATCACGAAAAAACATAAACCCTAAAATCCATCATGCTGTGTAAGTGAACTTTTTATAGTAAGAAGCATAGGAAAGATAACCTCCTTTGAACAGGCAGCAGCATACAAGCCTTGTTAAAGTGTTCAAACTTGTACCTCAACCAAAACGTCGGGGATTCTATTCTCATGAATGAGAAGGTTTCCTATTCTCTAGGGAAATTTAATCGCCCTCTCAGCAAAGATTAACATTTCCCAGGTCCAGTCAGTTGCTACTGTGTGGAATGTTTTATCATCTCTAACATGTAGAGGTGTTGGTCTGAAATACCCTTTCAAAGCCAGGAAAGCAGTGTGTTGGTTTGAGGAGATTATTTTCTTGTAGAAGACTGATGAAAAGAAGTCATCAAACATTCTTAATCTAAACCTATAACATTAAATTCCAGTTTTTTCCTTTTAACATATCTACATATAATAAATTTTGAAATAAATTTTGATACAAATTCAAGATAATTGTAAGCTTATGTTGTCAGCATAAATAATTTCTATCTGCTGTTCATAGTGCAAGTGTTAGCAGACTACTTATTTCTGGAGAGTTGCTGCAAATCCTAATCATATATTGGCCCTTTTTGGGGAAAAATAAAAATCATATGGCTTGAAACGTTTCAAAAGACAGTTCAACCATGAAAGTAATATTCTTCAATTTAAGCTATTTTAGGACCTAATATTTTAAACTTTAAAAAAATAAACTGTTAAGTAGAACCTGAATCAGAGAACAAACAACGTTAGTGAGATTTATTGTGAACGGTAATTAATAATGACTCCGCTGCATAACACCTAGTAAATAAATACTATCCCTATACAACATTCACAGATTTATTATGTTCCAGAGCAAAAAACAAGGAAAAAAAAAAGAGAGAAACATACAACCCTAGAATATTTTACACAGCACTTGTAATAGCCATGTCATATCCATGTCCTTTGTCTTTATGTTTTTGTTTAAACACATTAATTGTATGTAATTTGCATTTTTAACTCATATGAATGTTGCATAACAAACACAAATACTTAACAAAAACCTTTGATTTTTCTGTGACACTGTTTTAAAAAAAAATTATAGCAATGGACCATACCAATGCCTACAAGCAATTCACAGGTGCTACCTCCTGATCCTGCCAGTGCATTTGAGGACAGTCATTGCAGCAAATAATCATGAAAGAGCCCAGCTACTAAAATAGTTAGCTGCTATGTAGCTTCAGACAATACCTATTGACATTGTCACGTGAGCATTAGAAAGGAGAAAAAATTACCAAGGAAGCGTAAATTCTTGTTTTTCAGTACCACACAGTTACTAACTGTGCTGAACCTACTCTAACACATAGAATATTAAAGACTTATAATTACTAATAGTGTCATGCTTTCCATGATAAGAGGAAATTCAAAATTCTGACGTTTTCATGGTTCAGTTGTTGTATATTGAAGATAGAATGATATGAATCTTTAGTTACCCCATTTCTTGTGGAAAGCCCAAATAATGAGACACAAAATAGCTGAAAAATGTTTATTGCATTTTCTCTTAAAATTGATAAAACTAGGAGGTTTTTAAGCTTATGAAATGTCTCATAGCATTTTTTTTCTTCTGCTGCAGTCTAATAAGAATACTATAAAAAGCACCAGGGTTTCATTTGCTAGACCAGCTCAATCCACCTGAAGGTGAATAAATAGGCTAAACTCACATTCTTTTAAGAATGCAGACTACATTAACATAGAACAAGGCATTTCATATATATATTGACAATTTTCATCAATCTTGATGGCAGATTACCTTCCTATTTGGAATCTGAAGGATCTTCAAGACTCCAAACAGACATACAAAAGGTAGATATCCCAGCCTCTTTTCCTAGCCCTTGATGTCATAATTACCTTACTGATCCCAGGATCAGACTCTGCTCCTGCTGAAATCTGACAATGAGATACACTCTCCCTTACCTAACCTTTTCTTTGTCTGAGAAATGATTTTAAAAATACCACTTTGTAGCCAAAAGGAACTTAAATCTAGCTTGTATTTCTTGAATCAAGCTCAGGAAACAGCTTGACTGTGACAACGCACTTCATCACGTTCTTCTTACTACGGAGTGTGCATGTGACATCCCCTCTGGTTTAGCAATATATTCTGAAGACAGTTAATTAGTTAAGCTAAATTAATTATCCAAATACATAATATTTGTTATATCCAGCAATTTTATGTCTATCAGAGTTTTCCAAAAACACCTAAAAATAAAAATTTTAAAAAAAACTGAAATACCTCTTTAATGGTGTACAATATCCTTTAAGGGAAGCCCATGATCTTTAAATACTGGACTCAGAGGGCCAGCTCCAGCCTTTACGTAGTGTTTGCAGCAGGCTCAATAGTAACAAAGAGGACCTGACCATTTGTATTTAATACTATTGAAGCAAACATCTTTCTGGATTCGTCATCTCATTATTAATGTATAATCATTAAAAAATTATCATAAAACAATATATTTTAGCTGTGTTTACCTGAATTAACATTAAACACAAACTCCTCAAAATGAAGACATCTTGAAAAAAATAAAACTGGCAAACTAGTGCACAATATTTTCTCTGATAGTCTGAAAAATAATAATTATGATCCTGATGAAAGTTTTCAGGTCAGAATCAAGACCCATTTCTCACTGAATGATATCTAACTGATCTGCATCTTAGCAGCATGTACTGCTCAACTTTTTTCTTGAAGCTGTTTTTCTGCCTGAAACTGCCTCTGTGCTTATTACATTTAGAACCATTTCATTACTGATAGAACAAAACACTAACATCCTGAAAATAAACAATGCTCCAGCTGAATCCTGAGCATCATAGCAAAGGCTCTCAAAGCATGCCTACCAGTTCAGGATAACTTGAAAAGAAAATGCTGAAAAATGATAGAAGCTGTTTTCTCTGAAAGCATCCTGTCGGTAGAGTCTGTCTATGTCCGTTCTTCCATAGTCCTATGCTTAGCAGAATGACGTATGTTACAGGAGACCCATATCCAATTGCTTTCACAAGGAAGATCAAACCCTAAACCCCACTTATTATGCCTTAGTCACAAAGTGATAGGCTGTTTCTCGACAGGAAGAAAAAAACAAAAAACAAAAACAAAACCAACATCTCAATCCTTTCTATTACACATAAAAAAAAATCAGAATTCATTGATAGAGAAGAGACCGAGAGGTATAACTGAACACCTAGAGCAGCTTCTTAGAAGATAAAGTTAACCAAACTAGAAAGGATTTATTTTGAAATGCATAAACAGATTCTATAAACTCAGTCCTGTTTCCTGCCAGATATGTTAGCCAAGCATTAGAGCAATAAGCTCAACAGAATGATTTCCTGCCTGGGTTTTGGAATTTTGTTTGCTTGTTTGGTGAGGAAAGGTCACAGAGTCAATCCTGACTCTACAAAATGTCTGAACTTTGGAGATTACAGACCTATCTGTATTCTCAGTGTTTTCCATTGACCACCATTAGACAACACATTCAGGGATTTTTTTTTCTACATTTTGAAGGCTGTTTGGTTTGATCCTAATCTTAGGCAGTTATCTCTCTATTCACAAATTCTGTAGGAGGCTTAAAGTGCTTAATTTTGAAATTTTATCTGAAATAGTGTCATTGCAAATAAACCACTTTATGAATCCAGTCACAAATATTCCACCAACTTTGCGTTTGTCTTCCTTTCCTTATTTCTAAGCAAAGTTTAAAATAGTGAGGTAAAGGTCACCCAGATGCACAGTGAAATATCACAGGCTACATAAAACGTCAGTGTGAAAAGACATTACTACAAGTTCATCACTTGTATTTAAGTTTGTATACACACTTGTAGCCTATGAATCAAAAAAAATGCTTAAGCCACTTATTCTACCTTTCCTGAACAGATTTAGTAGTATTTTAGTGTGCTCAATAGTCCATGTACCCCTGAAGCATTCAGACTGACCCAATTCAGACTATCACTAGTTATAGTGAGGAACAATATCTCTGCTGTACTTCAGCTGTAGACAGCAATCAAACAACTCCACAAACACAACTGTAAAAATATCTGACAAGAAGAGTTTAATTTTTGCGTTAGCATCTACTTTGCCTCCAGAAGGAGAAAGTAATAATGAAAGTTCACTTAGAAATCTTCTAGTCAGCAGCTTTACAATGTGATCATGAGAACAGAGGCATGAGAAAAGTCATGACATCTCTCCTTCCCTTTTCTTGAACCTACTGTCCTAATGCATCCTGTAGAGATAAAGAGTACTTGTCAGAATTCTTCTGTAATGTCAGAAAGATTGCTGATACCACAAGACAAGCTCTGCACAGCAAGAGAAATATTCTTGGTTCACTTTTATAAATCCCATATAAGAATGATTTAGAAATAAACAATGCTTAACAAGCCTGTGCTCTAAGTTAGGCTCATTTCTTGCATTATACCATGACCTATTACCATCCTATGTATAATATACTATGGCTGTCCTTCAATGTATTATGTAAATTTTCCTTGCCTGTCTCCTAATAACAAGTTTATCTACATTTCTGAAAGATGTATATTTCCTAAACATCTACTTCCTCTATTTTACTTAACTTTTTGTAAGGGTTTTTGTCCTTTTATAAGCCAGCTTCCATCCTATAGTGTTCTAAATAACCTCTGAGCCTAAAATACTTGCAAGGATCCAAGAATTCTTGCCTGTTGTTTTGACATCAGGGACCTAGTCACTGTTGACTGTAAGTGACTTAGTTTCTGTATGGATACTCTCTAGATGCATCATCCTGCTATTGCAAATCTTTGCAGGCATGAAATCTAAATCTGCCTGAAAGTGTCTGTCAAACTATCCTCCTACCCTTCATCCACTTGTTCTAATGCTCAAAAAATGTCTTTTCTTCTCACAGAAAATAAATTCATTGTCATTGTATGACCTTGCTATAGGCATAATATCCTTAATTGCTTTCAAATTAAAACCAGCATTGTTCAGCCCCTCACATACAGATGGTAGCCTTCTTCCTAGCTAGATGGGCACTTGTTTATAGTTGCTATACAATGCAAGATGAATCATCTCCAAAATTACTGCTAGGAAAAGTGCATTGTAAAGACATAATATAAATCAAACACCTTATTTTGGTCATGTCACAATTTGTTTGGAAGGGGAAAAAAATAATTTTTACAGGTATGTATTTCTTATGACAAAGCCAGTAAATTCTATGAGAAAACCAGCAAAAAGTAAAACCTGCCAATGTCGTGCCTTCTTTTTCAAGCTGTAAAAGAGACAAAGCTTGTTGGTTTACAGTTAAAATTCTTTCAACCTACTGAGCCCATACTTCATAATGAATATTTGTATGGGACACAAACAGACTAACCCTGTCCTTGCACAACCAGTTTATCCCTTAATTCTGTTTGTCTCAGGTCAGCAGTCTCTCATGTTGATTTCACCAATAAAGGCACCACTAGTCCCTATCTAATAGCTTCTAAAGGAGTTGAAATAACCAGGAGTCTTAGTCACGGATTCCTCAAGTCCCAACAAATCCCTGTTAAATTATTTAATTTCATCTGATTACATAGTGAAATCCTCACTCTGTGACTTCTTTCACTACCTAGGTTGCACCATCAAGCCAGTACCAGCACTATGTAGTAGAGACATCTCCACTGCTATCTACTTGTTGTAACTACAGCCCACCACCTGAGCAAGCATCCTGATTGTGCCCTTTTTTTTGGAGATACTGGAGATTTCTGCAACTGAAGAATTCACCCAAATGACAAATGCAATTTTCCAGCACTGCATATCGTTGAGCATCTTGATCAATTGC
Source organism: Merops nubicus (assembly GCF_000691845.1). NCBI lineage: Eukaryota > Metazoa > Chordata > Aves > Coraciiformes > Meropidae > Merops > Merops nubicus. The sequence continues at coordinate 6,358 of NW_008594434.1, read as the reverse complement.
TGCACTCAGTTCTGCTAAATTATTATCTGAGACCAGCAAACCAAATGTAAATAAAGTTGTACGTGACTCAAATGGATCCTTACTTTTTGTCACTTATTTATTGGGAAAAAAAAAAATATATTTGCTGAATACATTAGAATTGCCATATCCTTCCTTAGCTGGAATTTTAATTTAATGTTGTATTAAATAAATTATATGATTTTGTACCTTTGGTATTTCTGCCATAGTGAGTTTTATGATTGCCTCCAAATGAGTCAAACTATCCTTAAACTTTTCTCCCATACACATATCACTCACTTCTCTATATATTACTCACATATTCTATTAATTTTTGTGCAGCCTATGCATAATTTATTAGCAGATGTGACTCAAGTGCATCAGCTTCTCTCTGGATTTTCGCAGTAACATGACCTTACATCCTCACTCTCTCTTTACCACTATATACTCTCACTTTTTAGTGAAGTTACTGATTTCATTTAGATGAAGGAAGAAAATTTTTTGACATCCCATTTAAATGGTGAAGTCACAGTTCAGAAGAGGTGCAAAATATAGCAAATGTTGCAGTAACCCTCATGGCTAAATCTGCATGTAAATGAGGCATTTGCAGAAATTGAACTCTAATTCAAGGGAGTGCTATTTGTTCTAACTTTCATGCTTAAGAACTGGCAAAGGATAGAAGAGATTACTGCATTTAAGCCAGATCATTAAAGAGAGCCTAAGAGGATCTTGCATCATTTTTGCATTTGACCTCAGTCTCCTGTCTCATAAGATTGTTGCCAAAATTCAAGCAATATGAGCAGAAACATTTGTTCACAGCAGGAAGATGAATTTAGGTTTCTCTAGTTAAACCAAACATGATGAAAGAGCAAGGGGTGAAAACTCATTGGTGTGGGACCAATTTGCTATCCATCAGTGATATTACTTTACAAACATTTACATTTAGGGAAGAAAATAAAAAAGACAAGCATAAAAATGCCTGGAAATAAACAAATTATTGCAAGGAACTAAACAGTACTGCCTCTGAGGAATTAAATGAGATGTGATAAGGACATCAGCTGTTCCTGTTCTGATATTCCCAAACACGGTTATGTTTATTTTTTCTTTAATTCCTAGAGATTTTCAAGCACATAACACAGTGAGCTCCAATGAGATGGAGCCTATTGTATTTTTTTTCTTGTCTGCTACCACAGGGCCAGTATTATTTGGCTTTGACAAAATATACAGTGTCCACTCATTTTCAGTGACAAAGGTAACATTTCCATTGCTTTACTGTTATGCCAAAAAGCCACTGGTGAAAAAGAAAGCATTGTACTTACAAGTGCACCATTAGAGGAAAAAAAAAATACTCAAGCAGTGTGCAGGTGTATTCTGAATGTTAATGAATGGATCTTTTTTGTGTGTCAAGACTGCCATACAGCCACTGCTGTTATGCAAATTGGCAACTACAGAAAAGCCAGTCCTGGCTTTGATTATGCAAGTTTTCATGTGAATCCACATGAAAGAAAAAGGTTGTTTTGCATCCACACAAGTATTTTCAAAGTCTAAAAGAAGGTTCCAGTTAAAAAAAGTTTTAAAACTGTGATCTCATATTCCAGATGTGTCCTACACAGTTCGTGACAGCTTGTAGCTTGCTTCTGCAAGCTATAAATGGAGACAGAGCAGAATATGAGACACATCTGGTGTATATATGATGCTGTATGCTTCCACTTTTGGGTTTAGGCAAGACCAATTTGGACTTGCTAATTATCCCTTACCCCATGACAAGGTTCATATTATTTTCCTAGCTCACCCCTGTCTTCCATGCGTGTGTTAAGAAATGATGTGATACCACTTCCTACAACGATTTAGTATAAGAAGGACCATGGTCCTTATAGAGCATGACTGAGATGGGATTCCAGCAAAGAAACGGTACACACAATATGTACTGTTACAAAGGAGCAGCTGCAGGAGATACTGAGAGTTTGGTTTCCTATAAACTATCATAAAAGTTAAATACACTATTTATTATAAGAATATCTGAGAATCTAATCTTTTTGTGTAAAAACAGTACCATCCAGAGACCTAAAATATTGCACAAGCTTAGCTTAATTTCTTGTTAGAATGATGGGATTTACCTGACCTAATATTACATATCTGTATTTTAAGCTTACTGTATTATCCTTCCTTTAGTCATTGGTGAGAACAAGCCCATTTAAGGCATGAAGTATCTGGTCTGTATTAGTCAAATTAACTGTGCTTTAGATTGTCTGTAGAAGTTTCCAATATAAAGAAAATCTCAAAAATGAAATAAAACATAAACAAAACCTACATTTTGTCAGATGAAACCATCAAATTAGATTAGTACCAGAGGAAGAATTCAATGTTGAAAAACAAGAGTCTGGAAAAGAGCCTACATAGCCTCAGATTCCTTGGCTTGCTAGTCTCAGTTACCAGTACTCCAGCCTTACCATGTAATTTCAGCTACCTCCATTCATGAAGTGGAGCCAGTTCTAAGGGAAGGGGAAGGAAAGTTTCATAAGTTATGTGAATGTTGCTCTTCTACATTTCAGGGTCAGTCCTCTGCTACTTGTTTGCTTTATTCTTCTCAGGATATTTAACTCCGTTATTTCGTGGTCACTATGGCAAATGCTACCATTATTTATTCTATCCCTGACCAGGTCTTCCCTGTCTATGAGTAGTAGATCTATCTGTGTATCACCCCTTAGCCTACCTGTGTTCATAAGTTATTCCTGACATCCTTCAGACATACTCAGAGTTCCTTGTATCTTGTTGTGTTCCACTTCCAGAAGACACCAGAGAGAGTGCAGCCTCCCCTTAACAGTCAGAATGTCTGAGTTTTTTTGAAGACTTCATCTGAATTTTCATCCCAGTCAGGTAGCCTGAAACAAACTTCCATCTCAATTTCAACCTTCACATCTTAACCCAAAAGTGAAGTAGATTTTATTAGTAATAGGTACAGCACTAATAATTCTAAACTAATGAATTCAGCTTTGGGAAAATGTTTACTGTGGTTTATTAGATGATATACAAGACTGCATAGGAAGAAATTTTGACTCTGTGCCCAGTTTAGCAATTCATTTGTTGCTTGACCTTGCAAAGTTATTTTGTGTACCTGTCTTTAACTTCATAATAAGGAAAAAAAAAACTCCCCTCTTTGCCCTTAATTTAAAATAGCACTCAATAAATCTGACTTATTCTATTTGTTTGAATATTATATTGGAGCAGCGGCCTTATTGAAAATTTAAAGGAGCTGTGTTCAATGAACATTCAAAAAGTTTTATTTGTTAGAGTATATTTTGTTCCTTCCAAGCTTAAGTGACTACAAAATGATTGCAAATTTGTGTTCCTGAACTCTCTCTAGTAAATATGCTTGCATCTTTTCAGACCATAAAACTCCTTTGGTTTGCTAAATTAACAGGAACCTAGAACAGTACAAGAAAAATATTTTCTTTCAAAGGCTTTCCTACAGACAATCAAATACAGCTTTTATTGCTCTGTAGGTGACAAATGTAAAAAAATGCCAGTTCATTAAAGGGTGGAAAGCAGATGTTTCTTTGTGCTATTTTCTCATTAAATTCTGCATTAGAAAATGAATATGGATATTTTCTATGTATCATTTTATATATAGAATTAGACATTCTGATCTTCATCGTGAGTCCATGTAAACAACAAAGGCTATGCAGCGCAATAATAGAAGAAGCTGCAGTCTCAGTTCAACAGTGCAGCAAAAAAAAAAAAACAGCAAAATTCCACTTAGTAGATGAAGAAAGGTGAAAAATAAAGTTTAACCCAGTTCATGGGAAAACAGTTAACAAGAAATTACAATGACTAAAATATAAACGAAAATAATAAATTATTCTACATGCTCCATTATTGACAGTATTTGAAATCATTCTTGATAATCAAATGCCAGTTTATCAAGAAATTGTCACTTCCTTTTGTTTTCTTGCTCCTGCATACTTTGTAATTTTGTGTATCCAGTAGGTTTTTCTTGTTTCTAATGAGTTTAAAGTAGATGCTTTATCAGAAAACAAATGTTATCATCTCTGAATATTGCCCTTCTTTTTCAGTCTAAAATTCTGTCTGAATGGCTGAACTTAGTCCAATAATTCTTAAACCTGGCATCATGTTTATTAGATATCTATAAAAGTCAGATGTTTAAGTAGCATGTCATTTGCAGAAGATTGTGAAAGTATTTTGAAGGATCCCTCTATCACTTTTCCAATAGTTATTATCATTGATGTGGAGACATTATTAGTTTACTTGCAAAGAAAGTATCTCTTAAAACACTATCAGTTTTACAAAGTCTTATATTTCTCCACATGTTTATAAGGACAAAACTAAGTTTGGATCAAAATACCAACAATATTCCTGCCTAACCTTTCTGAAAAGTCTTTAAGCAAAAGTTAAACCAATTTTTTTAAGTTTATCAGCCAATCAATAAACTCACAGTAAATACAGAATTTGAGAGATGATTGCCTAATTCAATATCTTGAAGATAGACCTTAAAGACCTTGAAAATAGTATACATAAATTCTGTATTATATAGGGATGATTGTAGTATACCTACAGTATAGTAGTGATGGACAAGGGATTAGATCCTCAACAAACAAGTAGGGAAGTTATGGATGGAGTAGACAAGCCCAGGACCTGGGGATATGGCAATAGAAAGGACAAAACATTCCACAAAAATGAGCTGAAGTAGAATCACCTCCGGTGTAGGCATGTAGAGATAGAAATTCATGCAAAACAGCCTTATGGAGAACAGCTCTCAAGCCTGTACTGGGGAATCAGCATGCTTCTGCGTCTCTGTGAAGGGTCCTTCTAGAACAAATTAACAACACCTTCCTGACACAAGTGATTAGGGAGACAACAAAGAATGGTGCTTTACTGGAGTTCATACAAGGAAGAACTGGTCATGGATATAAAAGTTTGAGGCAGCCTTGCCTGGAGTGTCATGATATGAGGGAGTTCAGGATCCTAAGAGGGAGCAGGGTAAAAAGCAGAACTGCAACCATGAATTTGAAGAGAAAAGACTTCAACTGCTTTAGAGATCTGCTTGCAAGGATCCTAAGGCCCTGGAGATAAGAAGGCTGCCAGAGGTACAGTCCTCAAGAAAGGTTCATCCCAACAAGTAGGAAATCAAGAAAAGGCATCAGGAGGCCTGCATGGATAGCAAGGATATCCTGCTTGAACTTAGACATAAAAGGGAAGTGTGACCTGGAGTAGAATCTTGCAAGGGATATAAAGGGCAATAGGACAGGATTCTGCAATTACATAAACAGCAGAAGGGAGTCAAGGGACAATATGAGTCTGCTGTTGAATGGAGCAAGACAAATACTAACAAATCAAATGGAAAAGACCAAGGTATTTGAGACCTTCACCTCAGTTTTCAGTGGTAAGACTGACCTTCAGGAATCTCAGACCACTAAACCCAAAACGAAAGTCTGGTACAAGGGACACGTAAGCTTGGCGAAGGAAAATTGGTCAAGGAGCACTTAAACAAACCGGATGTGTATAAATATGCTCATAGGGTCTGAAACGTTGCACCCATAAGTGCTCAGGGAGCTGTTTGAATGACATTGTAGCATCACTTTTGATTGTCTGAGAACAGTTGTGGTGACTGAGGGAGGTTCTGGAAGACAGGAAGGCATAAAATGTCACTTCTATCTTCAAGAAGGGCAAGAAGGAAGAACTGGAGAACTACAGATTGGTCAACCTCACCTCAGTACCTGGGGAGGGGAAGGATATAATCTTTCTGAAAAGCATTTCCAAATATATGAGGGATAAAGTGATCAGGAGAAGTCTGCATAGAATTATGAAGGTGAAATCGTTCTGACCAACTTATTAGCCTTCACCAATGAGCTGTCTAACTTGGAAAATGAGAAAAGAATAGTAAATGTTATTTACTTTACTTTAACTTTAGTAAGGCTTTTAAAATTGTCTCCCATAATATTCTCTTAGACAAGCTGATGAAATAAAGGTTATGTGGGTGCATAGTGGGGTGATTGAAAAGAGTCAGCTTTTATACTACCAACTTTAGAGGCAGGACACCTAATGTTAACTTTAAAGGCAAGGCACCTGGTATTAATTTCCTAACTGGTTTTCACCCAAGGTTTTCTAGGTCTTAAGAGAAAACAAAGAGAAAAGTCTCTCTTGCCTGGCTGTGGTGATCCTCTGTATGTCAACCGTGATTCAGGGTTTGGCATTTACACCCCAGCACTTCACCAAGTTGACAAAATAAGGATCCATAAGGACAAACACAATCTGGAGCTTACCTACACAAAAGCAAAAAAATATTCCACTTTTAGGGATCAGTCCTGGGGCCAGCCTTGTTTAACATCTTTGTCGGGGACAT
>NW_008594433.1:119103-121879 GCF_000691845.1 Merops nubicus | reverse complement strand
ACCTCAGGACATCAGGGAAGAGATGCAGCTTTTGTGGATGCCCATAGCCCGTGCTGCCTGTTGAGAAAATATGATTGAATGGAATGACTTCGAAGGGAAAAAGACATATTAAGAACAGGGAGAGCAAGGTAGGGTTTACTACTGCATGCTGTAGGAAAATGGAACATGTTGTAAAGGCCCTGATTTTTGTATGAATGTGAATACTGACTGCCATGGCCTGCACTAGATTTCAAACTACAGCTTGACGCAATGCAGCACGCACACACACTTTCCCCAATCCAGACAGACAGGAACAGTTTTGGTTTTTTTTTGCACCAACACTAAAAACTTTATAACTATGCAAAATCAGCACCAATAGTTGGATTAATATTTTAATAATTACACACTTTGTACATTATGAAAATAAATCATAAATAGTGTAAAAATAATTCTGAAGATCAACTTCTCACAAGCAAGAAACAAAAGCCAAAGTACAAAACGGAAAGAAAACAAAACAGTGTTCAACTGAAAAACAAGGAGAAATTTTAATAATGAAAACAAAAGCATGCTGACTGATCGGATTCAATTAAGTCAGGACCAGAGGCCACAAGGAAGTGGTAATTAATAACAAATTAAAATGGATGATTAAAACTTTGCAACTCTTTACACTACTTGTCAAAAGAGGTCTCATGACATATTTACAGTGCTAAGATACTCAAAAGATTTCTAGTCTTGATGACACTGACCCATGTGCTTTTTTCCCCCCAAGCATTGTAATCCTTGCCAAATTGCTTTTCCATGTATTTTTCTCTTTTCTACTGCATTTATGAGACCATTTGCAATACAAAAATAACGGCACATATAGATGAACTTAAAAAAGTAAAAAATACAAATAAAAATATATAATATTTTCCAAAGGAAAAAGTCAGATACATACATCTTAGTAACATTTTTAAAGTTGCGTGATACTTTCCCGAACATGTACAATAATATAAGAATATCCACATATATGTTAACAATATGTAAAACATTCTTCCACCAACCCAGCTCTTCATAATACTTCAAAGAAGTGTGCAAGTACCAATGGTATCTGGGAAATTCATACAATTTCTTTTTTAAATAGAAACAAGTAAAACACTAACGGTCCCAGGTTAAGTTAAGGCCCCCTGTTTTCAAAAAAAAATTAAATTTCCAAGCAGCATTGATAATTGGATGCATTTAAAAACAAAATGAAACAAAAGCAACACTCCAAATAATTTTTAAAAACACAGACTCCACTTGTTTTTTGGAGTATCTTTTTCAAATTCTGTCAGAAATGATGGTGGCAGGCACTTGTTTCTAACAGCATTTAATGAATCCAACCACCATGTAAAATACTTTAATAACAGAGGGTGTAAGAAAACTTTCATTTGTACATTACAACAACATTCAGATCCATAAAAGCAAGTTGCAGAAAGGAAAAAAAAAAATAAAATCAGGTATTAGTTTTAATTCTGGTCACTGAAATTGAATCATTTTTTGCAATGACTAAAAATCAGACTTTGTTTTGACCAGTATCTTTGCAGAAATTAGTGTTTTGTGTAATTCTCTAGAGTGAAGGTCTAGATCTTTCATTTGGTAAAATACAGAGATTTTAAAATGTAATTTAAGATGGCAGAGATCAGGAAATTTGAAAGGAAAGGTCAACTTCTGCATGCCTCAAATATCTTCATCACATCCAATAGCCTGGGAGTATCTGCAGTTTTCACTCACTGAAGTGGCCCTGGTTTGGGCAACCCCCCCTGCTGAAGTGATGACATTCCCCTTGTGACTAAGCACAATACGCGGGCCCTTCCTTCAGCACGTCTCACAGCGCTTTGCAAGGGAAGGATGCTCCGCTCCCCTCTGTCCTGGCTGGGGACGGTCAAGCCAAGGGAAGAGTCTTGCGTGGCCGAGCCTGGGTTTACAGTCCTGGTTCTGTGGAGGTCAGTGGGACAACTCTCTCTAAACCCCAACAGGACCCACATCTGAACCACATCTCCTGACACGGCCCCCAGCCTTACTCACCACCACCTTCCCACAAGGGCCAAAGGTCTGCTCGTCTGATGTGGGGTTGCATCATCTCTTCCACCGGCATAACTGAGTAACTGATGCTCATGTGCACTCACTCTTCCATGAATGTAATTGTCAACTGAGACAATGCTAACTTTCCATGCTGTACATTAATCTTATGCCTCTTCAAACTCCATACTTTACACATGTGCAGGTATATGGATTTGAAATTCACTCATACTACTTACATGGTAAATTAAAAGAATATATGGACAGCTGGATGACGAATGTCATTCTGCCTTTCTATGCTATCAGAATGTGACATCAAAATCAGCAATAAATAAAAATAGAAATAAAAAAAATACATATATCATTATTCCATGAATTATTGTTTCATGCTTTACCTCAGGAAAAAATAAAAAGGTGTCCAAAGCATCCTGAAAGAAAGATTCCTCATAGCTAATCTATGAATATGAAGACAAGGACAATGTATGTTGGACATAGTCCAGCCAGTGCTTGCTGCTTCTGTAGCAGGACTTCTGAACAATGTGGTTATTATACACTGGAGTAACAAATGATAACAAAACTTGGTATGAAACAAATACTGAAAACTCTCAAAGAAACTAGAATTAATCATACCCGAAAAAGCCAGGGATATAGAAACTGTGTAGATTAATACCACTACACATTTCTACAGCTGAAAAGACTGGTAGAGGAACTACTGTTCCTGTCACAAACTAAACAGAACAAATCCTATCTATTTGCA